>NW_004949139.1:2232193-2233911 GCF_000317375.1 Microtus ochrogaster
CCCAGTCCAGCTGGCCTTGGTGAGCTCCCGTTAGATCAGCTCCACAGTCTCCGTGGGTGGGCGCACCCCTCGCGGTCCTGACTTCCTTGCTCATGTTCTCCCTCCTTCTGCTCCTCATTTGGACCTTGGGAGCTCAGTCCGCTCACTGTGTAGCCTTGGCTGGCCTGGGACTTATTATGTAGAAAAGTTTGGCCTCAGACTAGCAAGGACCTTCCTGTCTCTTCTGGGGTTATGAGCCTGTGCTATCACACCTGGCAGAAAAGAAGTCCCTGTAGAAAATCTTTTATGCTTCATAATTTTTAATAGTATTTTCAAATGATATTATTTATATCTTAACAATAGTTGTTGATGATTATAATTTTTGTAAGAATTGGTTTTCATGTACTGTTCGAATCCCCTTTTAAACTGTGACAAGAAAGAGTTGTCACACCAGTGGTAACTGTCTTTGTTTTTTTACTGTTAAGCAAGAAATATGTCATTTTAAGGCTGTTTGGAATAATTCTAGGCTTTAGACATCACAGAAAAATTAGAAATTTTTATGTTCACATATAATTTTTATTTGTTCATTTTTTTATTGAAAAAATTTCCACCTCCTCCCCGCCTCCCATTTCCCTCTCCCTTCCCCCACTCCTCTCCCCCACTCCTCTCTCCCTCCCTCCATTTCTCTCCCCCTCCCTCTCCAGTCCAAAGAGCAGTCAGGGTTCCCTGCCCTGTAGGAAGTCCAAGGTCCTCTCCACTCCATCCAGGTCTAGGAAGGTGAGCATCCAAACAGGCTAGGCTCCCACAAAGCCAGTACATGCAGTAGGATCAAAACCCAGTGCCATTGTTCTTGGCTTCTCATCAGCCCTCATTGTTAGCCATGTTCAGAGAGTCTGGTTTTATCCCATGCTTTTTCAGTCGCAGTCCAGCTGGCCTTGGTGAGCTCCCAATAGATCAGCCCCACTGTCTCCGTGGGTGAGCGCACCCCTCACGGTCCTGACTTCCTTGCTCATGTTTTCCCTCCTTCTGCTCCTCATTGGGACCTTGGGAGCTCAGTCCAGTGCTCCAGTGTGGGTATCTGTCTCTATCTCCAACCATCGCCAGATAAAGGTTCTATGGTGATATGCAAGATATTCATCAGTATGGCTATAGGGTAGGGCCATTTCAGGTTTCCTCTCTTCAGCTGCCCAAGGAACTAACTGGGAACATCTCCCTGAACACCTGGGAGCCCCTCTAGAGTCAAGTCTCTTGCCAACCCTAAGGTGGCTCCATTAATTAGGATATATATTTCTCTGCTCCAATATCCACCCTTTCTTTATCCCAACTATCCCAATCCCCCAAGCTCCCCCCATCCTCCCCTTCTCACTTTTCTCTCCCCATTTCCTCTTACCCCCATCCCACCCCACCCCCAAGTTCCTAATTTTTGCCCGGCAATCTTGTCTACTTCCAATATCCAGGTCCCTATCTATCACCATGCACAAAACTCAAAGTCCAAATGGATCAAAGACCTCAATATCAATCTGAACACACTGAACCTGATAGAAGAGAAAGTGGGAAGTACTCTACAACACATGGGCACAGGAGACCACTTCCTACGTATAACCCCAGCAGCACAGACATTAAGGGAAACATTGAATAAATGGGACCTCCTGAAACTGAGAAGCTTCTGTAAAGCAAAAGACACTGTCACTAGGACAAAAAGGCAACCTACTGACTGGGAGAAGATCTTCACCAACCCC
>NW_004949139.1:2234014-2235150 GCF_000317375.1 Microtus ochrogaster
GACAAAGGTCTGATCTCCAAAATATATAAAGAACTCAAGAAACTAGACTTTAAAATGCTAATTAATCCAATTAAAAAATGGGGCACTGAACTGAACAGAGAATTCTCAACAGAAGAAATTCAAGTGGCCAAAAGACACTTAAGGTCATGCTCAACTTCCTTAGCCATCAGGTGTTGAAGGAGCTGCGGGCTGCATTCCTGCCACCCGGCTCCCAGCCGCCTGGCTAATTTATGCCCCGAAATAACAATAACAACATGTGTATTGTTTTAAACACTGCTTGACCCATTAGCTCTAGCCTCTTCTTGGCTAACTCTCATATCTTGCTTAGCCCATATTTAGTAATCTGTGTAGCACCAGTCTTACCGGGGAAGATTCAGCATGTCTGACCTGGCAGCTTGCTTCATCGCATCTGCCCTGGAGAGGAGCGGCATAACATCTGACCTCACTTCCTTCTACCCAGCATCCTGTTCTGTATACTCCACCCACCTATGTTCTAACCTATCAGGCCAAGCAGTTTCTTTATTTAATTAACCTATGAAATCGACAGATTGATATATGACACTCCCACATCAATCAGGGAAATGCAAATCAAAACAACTTTGAGATACCATGTTACACCTGTCAGAATGGCTAAAATCAAAAACACCAATGATAGCCTTTGCTAGAGAGGTTGTGGAGTAAGGGGTACACTCATCCATTGCTGATGGGAATGCAAACTTGTGCAACCACTTTGGAAAGTAGTGTGGCGGTTTCTCAGGAAATTTGGCATCAACCTACTCCAGGACCCAGCAATACCACTCTTGGGAATATACCCAAGAGATGCCCTATCATATTACAAAAGCATTTGTTCAACTATGTTCATAGCAGCATTATTTGTAATAGCCAGACCTGGAAACAACCTGGATGTCCTTCAATGGAAGAATGGATGAAGAAAGTGTGGAATATATACATATTAGAGTACTATTCAGCAGTTAAAAACAACGACATCTTGAATTTTGCATGCAAATGGATGGAAATAGAAAACTCTATCCTGAGTGAGGTAACCTAGACCCAAAAAGAGGAACATGGGATGTACTCACTCATATTTGGTTTCTAGCCATAAATAAAGGACATTGAACCTATAATTTGTGATCCTA
>NW_004949139.1:2235716-2255686 GCF_000317375.1 Microtus ochrogaster
CCTCCTCCCTGCCTCCTCCTCCTCCCTCCACTCCTCTCCTCCTCCCCCCCACTCCTCTTCTCCTCCCTCTCCAGTCCAAAGAGCTGTCAGGGTTCCCTAATTTATTTTTATTCCCAATATGGGGTTTGATTGTTTTGTCTAGTCTGGCCGTGAATTTCCTTCCTCAGCCTCTCCAGTAGCCTGGGTTACAATTATACTACAGACTACCAATACTACTATTGCTAGTCTGGCTTTTAGTTGTGTTTTTAATCATGATGGATTCATTTCACCATTATGTAATACACGGATGAGCAAGTTACACCTTTTTTAGACAAGCTTGTATTGGAACACAGTGACACTCATTTGTTTACATACTCTCTGTGGCTACTTTTGCAGTGTAGGATTAATTAAGTACAGCAGAGACTTTATAATCTACAAGCCTTTTTTATTTTTGCTTTATTTTTGTTTTCTGAGACAGGGTTTCTTTGTGTAGCCCTGGATATTCTAGAACTAGCTCTATATACCTGGTTGGCCTCGAACTTAAAGGTGTGCAGCACTACAGAGCAGCACAAGCTTAAAATGTTAACTCTCTGACCCTTTATACAAAATATTTACTGACTCCTGATTCAATATGTCTAAGCATAGTAAAGATTTTGTTCATAATTAAGTAATCTTTTGATGAATTTGATTTTTCTTTTTGTTCAACCTACTGTTTGGAACAATTAGATTGCTTTTACCCTGTAATATTGCTTAAATTAGGAATAAAAGTACCACCTTTGTCATTTTCTTGTTAGCTGCAGACATTGGTATTTACTTCTGTCTTCCACAATGCGGAAGTTTTCATTCTAATTGGACTTGTTGGTACAGTGTGGAAATGTTGTGCAGACCCATAGAGAGGATACCATTGTCAGCTTGTACATAATGTAATGTTGGCATAACATCATTTTCTAACTTTAAGATTTAAAAAAAAGACATAAAATAAGAGTTAATTTTCGCCAGGCAGTAGTGGCGCATGCCTTTAATTCTAGCACTCGGGAGGCAGAGGCAGGCAGATCTCTGTGAGTTCGAGGTCAGCTTGATCTACAAAAGCTAGTTCCAGGACAGGCTCTAAAACTACAATGAAACCCTGTCTCGAAAAAACCAAAACAAATCCAAACCAAAACAACAACAACAACAACAAGAAAAACCCAAAAAAGTTAATTTTCCCCTCTAATATTGAGGCATGTGGGAATCATGGTGCTTGGGAGGCTGGACAAAAGGATTGTGAATTTCAGGCCAGCCTGCTTTACATGGTGGACCTATCTATTTCTCCAGAGCAAAAGAAAACCACATTTTTTTTTCCTATCCTTTATTAGGAAGTCTTGTGGAGTCTTACTGGAGGATCAGAGGCAAAGAGAACGATGTTCTTAACTGGCTAAGAGTAGTGGAGGTTGGCAGTGGAAACCCAGGTGCCCTGATCAGACTAGTTTTACCAGGTTTTAGGCGTTGTTCTTGGCATCTGTCTTTCATTTTCCACTTCTCCAAGTGAGTCTGAGAAACTCTTTTTGAGGAGTATTTATTTATTTATTTATTTTGCTTAAACTAGTCAGAATCAGCTTGTATGCAGAACTTGCAAGCCAAGTTGTTCATGTAAGAACCTTTCTGATAGAGCATCCTGATGCATTTGTCTTGGAGAAGGAATGGTCTTGAGGACGCAACTGGAATGTTTGAACACTGTTGCCTACTCCCCTCCCCCTTTTATCTTTTTCATTTCGTTCTCATTCTTTAAGACAGGGTCTCAGTAGCCCATGTTTACCTGAAACTCAGTATGATCTTGAACAATCATCCTGCCTCAGCCTCCTAAGAACTGGGATTACAGGCATGCATCACCACACCTGTCTCCATATCTCCAAGATTTCTTTATTTCTAGTGGTTACAGTTATGCCTGACCTATAATTAATATTCAGTAAATATTTATAGAATCAATAAATCATGGGTACTATTAATAAATGTCTGTTTCGCTTTTTGTCAGCTTTATATTAACCAATCTCCCAATGGATACTGTTTAGCATTAGATATGTTAATATGGACATAATCCATTTAACAGTCAAGTTTCAATGGCTCAGGAGTTATTTCTTTAAAACACTCTTGGTTTATCTATACTCTATGGATATTTTAGTTTAGCTCTGAGATGCATAAATGAATGAATGTGTGTGTATATATATATATAAATAATATGATATTATACACACATACTTAACAGAGTCTCAAAGTGTAGTAATAGGAGCAGCGGGCTGCTTCCCGCCACCCCAGCCACCTGGCTAGCTTATGCCCCGAAATAATTACACGGACACTGTATTCTTTTAATCACTGCTTGGCCCATTTCTATCTAGCCTCTTCTACGCTAACTCTCGCACCTGGACTAGCCCATCTCTAATAATCTGCTGTAGCCCACAAGGTGGCTTACCAGGGAGATTCTAGCCTACGTCCATCCTGGGTCGGAGCTTCATCGCGTGTGCCTCAGAGAGCAGAGCTCTGGCGTCTGCCCTGGAGATGGGAGCATGGCGTCTCTGAGCTCACTTCCTCTTCCTCCCAGCATTCTGTTCTGTTTACTCCTCCCACGTATGTTTTAACCTATCAGGGCAAGCAGCTTCTTTATTTAATTAACCAATGACCTTCCTCCATCATCAAAGGGCTATCAAGAATCTGGATCTCTTGTTTCTGTATTAAGACAGTTTATAAGCATCATTCCTGACATTTTGGAAGTAGTCACTCTTAGCTTTTCCTTGGAGCTTGTTGCTAGAGTATAGAAAAGACTATACACTCACAGAAAATTGTGTGTGTGTGTGTGTGTGTGTGTGTGTGTGCATACATATGCTCACAGAACTATAATCAAATTTCTTATCACACGACTTTATAATTCTTGGAGCATTTCCTATGGTTGTCTTGCTTTGTCTTTCCTTATAGCTGTTTTAAGATTGGGAATGACAGGAAGCAGTACATTTACACTCCTCCTATCTGTTTTCATTTTAAGGCAGTCAGACTTCTTCAAGGAACTATATGGGAGCTTGCAGTTAGCACCCAGCATTCTGATCTTATGAAATCACTTGCTTGCATTTCCAAGCCTTTGCTGGATGCTGAGAGATAAAAGTATATTGAGGCTGGAGTGGTTGGGATTTGGAGAGGGTGAGAAGACTTGTTCTCAGTTTATTACCTGCTTCCCTCCCTCTTGTCTATTTTTTTAGGGGTAGGTTCTTACTGTGAGGCCTAGACCCACCTAAAGCTCTTGATCCTGCCACCACAGCCTCCTAAATCCTGAAAGTTATAGTTAGAGACCAGCAGTCTGCTCCTCACATCTTCTTGCAGGAATGAATTTAGATTGGTAGTAGAGGGTAATATGCCTGACACTCTTGTCTCATTGTCTTTAGACCTTGACTTCTCTCATAATTAGGACTGAAATTTTGAGATAGTGGCCTATGAGCAACTCGATCAAAATGTAGAGATCACCCAAGGTGGGATGCATGAATCCCCCTGGGAAGAGGAAATAGAAGAGATCGCCTGGGTGGACTGGGGGTTAGTGGGGATGGGAACTTGAGAGATCAGGTTGGGGAGCAGATGGAAGGGGGGAGTACTGAAAAAGATGAGTGAAGGGGGGCCAATTGCGGGGTCAGGTAGAAACTTGAAACAGGGAAACTCCCATGAATTTACAAGGATAATCCTAGCTAATATTCCTAGCATGAATGGATACATAACCTGAACTGGCCACTCCCTGTGATCAGATTGGTGACTGTCCCAATTGTCATCACAGAGCCTTCATCCAATAATTGATGGAAACAGATGCAGAGACCCACAGCCAAACATTAGTCTGAGCTCAGGTAATCCTGCAGAAGAGGGGGAGGAAGGATTGTAGGAGCCAGAGGGGTCAAGAACATCACAAGAAAACCCACAGAATCAACTAATGTGAGCTCACAGTCTGAACCAGCCAGCAATCAGGGAGCCTGCATGGAACTTATCTAAGCCCTCAACATATATGTGACAGTTGTGTAGCTTGGTCTACTTGTGGGACTCCTAACAGTGGGAGCAGGGGCTGGCCCTAACACTTTGTCTGGCTCTTGAGAACCTATTTCTTGTATTGGCTTTCCCTGCCTAGCCTTACAAGGGGAGGAGCTTAGTCCTACTCCAACTTGTTATGCCATGCTTTGTTGATACCCATGGGAGGCCTGTCCCTTTCTGAAGGGAAACAGAAGAGGAGTTGATTGAATGGGGGGGGGGGGATAGAGGAGAGGAGGGAGGGGAAACAAGTTGGGATGCATAATAAATAAATAAATAAATAGACAAATAAATAAATAAAATGCATAGACGACTTGGCCTAGCTTTTTTAGTTTCAGATGTGAAAACAAGCCAGAGAATAGTGAATTATCTAATATCTCCATATTTAGTCATGAGTAGGATGGATACCTGAAGTTATTTCTTTGTTTATGTGTATGTTGTATATGACTATGTACCTTGACCTTGGATGTCTTCCACTATTGATCCCCACCTCATTTTTTAAAAAAAAATTTTTCATTTTATTACATGTATATGTGTGTTGGGTTCCCTGTAACTAGGTTGCAGACAGTTTTGAGCTGGCATGTAGGTGCTGGAAACTGAACCTGTGTCTTCTGGAAGACCAGCCAGTGGTCTTAACTGCTGAACCATCTCTCTAACCCATTTTTCTTTTTTCTCTTTTTTCTTTTGTGACGGGTTTCTCTGTACAACCACTCTGGCTGCTCTGGAACTCACTTTGTAGGCCAGACTGGCCTTGAACTCACAGAGATCTGCCTACTTCTGCCTCCTGAGTGCTGGGATTAAAGATGTTTTCTGCTACTACCCAGCTATTTTTATTATTTTTAATTATGTGTTTGCATTTGTGTCAGATATGCACTCCAGTTTCTGATAAGGGTAGAGTTGTGGAATCCCCCTGGAGCTGGAGTTATAAGCAGTTGTGAGCTGATTTCAGAATTCAAGTGGTACCTGCAAGAGTGGTACCTGCTCTTAACTGCTGAGCTGTGTTTCAGGCCTACATCCACTCTGTTTGTTTGTTTGTTTCTTTTAGATAGAATCTCTCACTAGACCTGGAGCTCACCCATCAGCGATACTAGCTGGCCAGTGAACTCCAGGGACCCCCCCCCCCCATCACTCCTTCTTCATTCTGGTTTACAGGCATTCAGCAATATACCTGGGTTTTTATGTAGGGCCTAGGGATGTGAACTCAGGTCCTCATGCTTGTGCTGCGGGTACTTTACTCACTGAACCCCTGAAGGTATTTATGAGGGCACGGTAAAATATCTTAAATGGTAAGGCCTACCTTAGCCTTACTGTATCTTAAAGCTAGCAAGGTGGGGAAGGGTGCGGGATTTATTATTTTGTTTTCTTCTTCAGCTGTTGAGAAGAATCAACATCTCTAGATACTTTTTAAAAAAAAAAATCTCTTGTTACTTTGACACATTTCATTATTCAGGTGGACACTGTTCTCACTTTTGTTCTGAAACACAGCCTTACTTGCTTGTCCTGAGGTATAGGTTACCAAGTTTACAGATAGTAGTAGTCCCAAGTCTCTCAGGACAGGTAACCAATTAGGCTATTAATAGATCTGAAGTTCTGAGAGAGCCTCAGGCTTCTTGCCCTTGCTTGTAATTTCTGAAGTACTCAGACAGCTGGATGGAGAGTGGAAACAGGGCAGCCTGCCCATCCTCTCCTAGGAGGCAGTTCAGTCTCAAGTATATGTGGCCTCTTGGGTCTCTACATTGCTTTAGGTCAAGTGAAAGTACTTAGTATTTAGGAGGAAATCATACCTTTGTATGTAAGAGTGATTTTCTTTTTTCTTTGAAGTAGGTGTGTTGGTCCTCACTTATATATAATGTGCTTTGTTAGGTGCTTTGCGTGCGTTACCACAGTCTTTCCTACAACCTTTCGGGAAAGGTTGTATAAGTTTTCAGAAATAAAAAAAGATTGACTAGGTAACTAAAGTCATATAGCCATCAAGACTTTATCCAGACCTTTTGATTGTATTCTTCTTCACTTAAGAAAGCTTTCATGTTTATAACTTTGGGTAGTAAAATTGGCCTGGCATCATTTGAACAAATATCCTTGGGGAGACTTGTATTGAATTATCTGTTTCACTCTAGAAAATGAAATCTATGGGCTACAAAGGTTGCTCACTGGAGGGATGTAATAGGATGATACCTACAGTAGTAATGTAAGACCTTAATGAATTCAAGTTAAACAGTGTCCTATCTTGTAGGTTATAAAGTATGTTCTGGGTTAGGGGTGAATTTAGTTGGTATAGTGCTTACCTAAAATGTAGGAATCCCTGGGTTTGATCTCTGCCACTGCATAAACTGGGCATAGTGCTGTGTACTTGTAATCTCAGCACTCTAGGATGTTCAGAAGTTCAGGGTCATCCTCAGCTGTATTGTTCACAATCTGGGCCACCTGAGACCTTCTTTCTGAATAGGTAAATGAATGGATAGGTGGCAGATATGTAAATGAATAAACCAATCATATTCTTTACCATGGCATATATAGCACTCAGAGGTGAGTGCTTGTTTTGTAAAACCTATTTTATTTCTCTTCCCTATCCACTAACCATACTGTTATCTTTCATGCATGTGCGTGTATAGATTCTTGGGATTGTTGGCAAATAAGCTATTGCTAGCTTAGAACTCACTTGACAATCCTGAATTTCAGATTATTCCAGAATCATTTTGGATTGAAGCTTGCTCATTTATTCACTTGATCATACAGGATACTACCTCTTTGTCCACTCCTGTCTTAGGTCTTGGCAATCTGTATGATAAATACAATAAATAGATATGGTTCCTGCTCTCCTGGAGCTTACAGTGTTGTAGAAAAGCCAGAGAAGAAAACTTTCACAAAAGTAAGATGAGTGTTATTGAATGGAAATAAAGGATTCAACGGGGAGAGCAGGAAACCTACTTTGTTGTTAGGGTGACACACCTGAGGAGGGGCACTTAAAACTTGGCAAGACTTATTTGTGTAAAGGGAATTAAGAAAGATAATTCTAGATGATAGGAAAAGTATATTCAAAGGCCTAAAGAGTAGGTCTTAAGGGCTAGACATGCCCATGCCAGTCTTTGTTTGTGTGTCTATGTTTACAAACCAAAAAATCTGTTTATAGCTGCTTTATATCAGATTTTGGGATCATAGAAAACCAAACAATCAGATGTGGTTCCCTACTTATCCTGGAAGAGAAGCTCTGTTAGGAGTAATGATGTCATTTCTTGGTAGCCATGGTGCTAAGGTCACCCTAGATCTTGGGCTCAGATTCCTGGGTCCCATGTGATTGGACTTAACACCCTTAGAGAAACTGCCTACCCTTGAGTGTTTACCCTACCTGTCAGTCAGAGGACATGTGTTTCTGCTGAAAACTTGCAGCATTTGTCTTTATCCTTGAATTCATTGCCACCAGATTTTTGATTGCTAGGACTCTGCTAGAAAATACTTAGGAGCTTGCCCTTGCTCCAGATTAGTATTTTGAAATCTCAACCCTAGTATAAGTGGTGGGGCCTTTGGCAGATGATTACATTGTGAGGCTTGATCACTTATGAAAGTGATTATTGCACTCTTTTTTTCGAGACATGGTTTCTCTGTAGCTTTGGAGCCTGTCCTGGAACTAGCTCTTGTAGACCAGGCTGGCCTCGAACTCACAGAGATCCGCCTGCCTCTGCCTCTCGAGTGCTGGGATTAAAGTGCCACCACTGCCTGGCGATTGTTGCACTTATAAATGAGACCTCAGAGAGCACCCTTGTGCCCTTGCTGTGGGAGGGTACAGTGAAGAAGACAGCCTTCCCCTAACCTGGAAGTGGACCGCACTGGAGACATGCCAGTTCCTTGGGTTTAGACTTCTGGCTTCTATAACTATGAGAAGTCAATATATTTTTTAAACCACAGAGTCTATAGTATTATAGATTATATGGCAATGTAAATAAGACTAAGACAAATTGTAACCAAGAAGTAGGTAATAAATACCTAAAAATGTGAAAGTGACTTTGTAAACTGGTCAGTGAAGATAGCTTGGGATAATTTAGAGGTATATGCCAGAAAACTCTTTATTTACATTAATAGGCATTTAAGGTTTTCCTGATGAGAATTTAAGGGGGGAAAAGCTGTAGAGAAAGTCTCTGTCTTAGAGGATTTCAAAACAGCCCTCAACAGGATGCTAGTAGAAGTCTGGTTGGTCAAGATGATTTTGATGAGGCCTTAGAAAATCAGAAAAGTGTTAAAACTGGAGGAAAGGTGATCCTTCTAAAGTAGTAAAAACTTGGTTCAGTGGTGTTCATGTTGTACTGATCTGTGCAAAGTAGAACTTGCATGTAAAGAAATGGAACATTTAGCTAATTTCTTAACAATTTTTAATTATCAGTATTGGTTGATTGCTGTGTGTATGTTCATGTGTGCGCCCACATCCTGGTAAGTATGGGGATGAGAGGATAACTTCTGGAGCTGGTTCTCTCCTTCCAATCTATAAGTCCTGGGGATTGAAGTTAGGGGATTAGATTTGGCAGCAAGTACCTTTCACTACTGAACCATTTCACTAGCTTTAACTAAGCAAAGTTATTGAAGGTGTAGCTTAATTCCTCCTTCCTGATTATAGTAAAATGTAGAGGAAAGAAATGACTTAAGGAATTTTTAAAGCAAAACAGACAATGACAAAGAAAAAGCAATAAACTTACAACCTAAAGATTTGAAAAACTTTCAGGTTATCCATATAGAGCTAGAGTTAGAGATAGGTAGGTAGGTAGGTAGGTAGGTAGGTAGGTAGGTAAAAAAAGTGTATGTTTGGAAGAGAATCCTAAGGGTGTGTTCTAGTGATGATAAGGAGGTTACTATGGGTGAGTCACAACCTTATTCAGCTATTTCAGCAGAAGCCAGGCACTGAACTTGAAGACAAGAAAAGAAAAATTCTGAAGGTGATTTATAGGTCATTGGGACTGGCTCCTTGTTTTCCAAAGGGAGGACAGTTATTTTGCTTTCAGCATCCATAAGACATCTGTCTAGAGCAATAGGGACAGGATCATCTATTTCTAAGAGGCGAGTCTTAGGTGTGCTTTCACATAGACTGTTGTAATTGAGGTCATTCTTCGTTAGGATATTTTGCTATTGTCTATTTCTTTTAAAGATTTTTAAAAATTTATTATGTACACAGTGTTCTGCCTGCATGTATGCCTGTAGGTCAGAAGAGGGCACCAGATCTCATTACAGATGGTTGTGAGCCACTGTGTGATTGCTTGGAATTGAACTCAGGACTGAGAAGAGCGGCCAGTGCTCTTAACCTCTGAGCCATCTCTCCTGCCTGCTATTGCCTATTTTTAAGTTTAGTTTTATGATGCTAAATATTGTGCTTAGGATCCTGAATATGTTACATAAGTTTTCTACTACCAAGCCAGACTTCTAGTCCCCATCATTATATTTTTCTTTAAGATTTATTTTTAATTATGTGTATGTGTATGAATGTGTGTCTGGGGGGTGGGTATGTGCCTGTGAGGCATTATATCCTCTGGAACTTGAGTTACAGGTGATTGTGAGACACCCTATATAGGTTCTCTGCAAGAGCAGCACATTCTTTTCAGATTTTGTTTTTGTTTTTCAGACAGGGTCTCACTGTGTAACATTGGCTGCTTATAACTCATTTTGTAGACCAGACTGATCTTGATCTCAGAAATCTGCCAATTTCTTCCTCCCCAGTGCTAGGATCAACATCATGCCTGGCCCAGTATACACTTTTAACTGACATTTTTACAGCCCTGCCCCCAGTGTATTTTGAAACTCATGATTTGTTTAGTTTCCCAGGTTCACAGCTGAAAAACACATTGCCTCAGGATGAATTGCACTTTGAGTCTAATCTAAATCTGATGGTCAAGATTTAGTTTTAAGACTTTCAAATTGGAGGAACAAGTTAATATAAGAAATGAATATAAAAAACTTTGCTTCTTTAGGGATGTTATGAATTTATTTTGCATCCAGCAAATACATGATTCTAATGGGGGGATGGAGGCAGAATATGACTGAATGTTGTGTCCTACCCAAACATGTTGAAATCCTAACTCCCCATGTGATGGTGTTAGAGGTGTATCACTTTTAGGTCATAAGCACTGGGTCCTTATAGGTGGAATCAGTGTCCTTAAAAACCAAAACTTCATTGAGCTTACCCCTTCTGCCAGGGGAGGACACAATGAGAAGAATCTCTCAACTAGGAAGTGAGACAAGATGCCAATTCTGCTGGTGCCTTGAACTAGCCACTAGAACTATGAGAAATGAATGGTTACATTTAAATCATTCTACCTGTGATATTTTTGTTCTAATAGACTGAATGGACAAAGAGGTGTCATCTAGCTACAGATTTGAGCTTGACAGAGATCCAGAGATAGATTTACTGTGTGAAGCTGTGTTCCTTTGCCTGCCTAAAACACCTGATTGGTTTAGTAAAGAGCTGAATGGTCAATAGCTAGGCAGGAGAGAGAAATAGGCAGGGTTGCCAGGCAGAGAGAATAAATAGTAGGAGAAAAAAGAGAAGGAGGAGTGAGAAAAGGAGATAGAGAGTGAGGTTACTTAGGGTTTTAAATAACACAGAGCTGCTACACTTAACATTCTTTGTTCTAACTTTACCAGACTGCTTACTGTTCTCAGAGCAGAGTGTGTGTGTGGTGTTTGTGCATGTGGTTTGCTTGCACATGTGGAGGCCAGAGGAAGGTGTACAGTGTCTTTCTTTCTCACTCTTTCCTTATTTCTTTGAGCCAAAGTCACTCCCTAAACATAGAACTCTTAGCTAGGCTGGCAGCCAGTAAGTACCAGTAATCCTTCTGTCTCTGCCCTCCTAGTGCTGGGCTTACAGATTTATGTGAGACACTCCTGATTTTTTACATGGGTACTGATACTGAATTCAGGTCCTCAAAGTTACACAAGTGCTCTTAACCACTGAGCCAACTTTCTTTCTTTTTATTAATTTATTATATTACTACTTAAAAATTACCAATCCAAATTTCCTCTTCCTCCCCTCTTCTCACTCCCCTCTCTCTCCCTCCACAACCCTCGCACCCCACCCTCTCCAATCCTAAGAGAGGGCAATGCACCCCACCCTGTGGAAAGTCCAAGGTCCTCCCTACTACATCTAGGTTGAGCAAGGTTTATATCCAAAGGGAATAGGATCCTAAGAAGCTGGTACATGCAGTAGAGACAAATCCCAGTGTCACTATCAGTGGCCCCACAGTCTGCCCTAGCTGTCAACCCCCTTCAAAGCTTTGTTGTTTCCATGCTCATTCACTCCCAGTCCAACTTTCTAACTCATAGGACTTCTTATATCTCGAATCTTTGTACTTTCTATTCCCTCTGACAATGATATTTCTCTTTTTTTTCCTGTCCTATGTGTTCATAATCTTCTTTCAAGACTAAGTTGCATGTTACCTTTTAGTGTTACTACCTTGGGTCTCCTTTTAAAATAGAGGCAGTTACATTTATTTTTGTGCCTTCATATCACTTTATATGGCCCTTAGTTATACTGTGATTATTTATGTAGCTGCGTGTCTTTCTCCCCACATCTTGTACACCTTTTATTTTTTTTTTAATTTTTAATTGGCAGTATCACTATGTAACTCAGGATGGCCTCATTCTTGGAGGTTCTCTCAGCCTCTTAAATTCTGGTATATGATTAGTCAGGGTTCTCTAGAGGAACAGAACTGATAGAATGTGTGTGCATGTGTTGTGTAAATAAGGATTTATTATAGTAGCTTACGGATTGTGATCCAGTTAGTTCAACAATGGCTGTCTCCTGACAGAAAGTTCAAGAATCTGATAGTTGTTTAATCCACAAGGCTGGATGTCTCAGCTGGTCTTCAATATACATTGAAATCCTGAAGAAGTAGCTTCTAATATGAGTGAAGGAATGCCTCAGCTGTATGCCAATGAGAATGAAGGCAAGCAGGCAAAATTTTCTACATCCTTTATACAGGCTGCCACAGAAGGTGTGGCCCAGATATAGAATGATCTTCTGACCCCAAATGATCCAGTCAAGAAAAATTTCTCACTAGTGTGCCCGTCTTCTTAGGTTTTAGTTCATTCTAGATGTAGTCAAGTTGACAGCCAAGGATAGCCATTACATCTGGGATTACACCTGTGCACCATGCCCATCCATTTTGAACTTCTTAAGATCAAGAAGTTGAAATTTCTCTGTTTTGTACAAGCTGAGGGTTTGAGGGAGGCTGTTATTGGATAATTAAATTCACTACACATCAGTGTAATGATGTCCAAACCAGAAGTAGACTGTTAGATGTAATTATTTTCTGTACTTCCATAAGCTGACGGATTTCCTTTCTGTAGTTCATTGTAGTATTTATCACCAAGGCCTCACAACTCTTCCACACACTGTAGTTTCTGATTTCCAGCTTTGCTTTACCTTGTCCTTCACCCTGTGCTGTTCTAAGCTCTTGGGCCTGACCCAGGGAATGTGTTGGGAGGAAATGCCAGGGATGAGCCTGTCTTGGCAACTGGATCTTTTGGTTCACAGGTTTGGCCCTTGGGGACTGTGCGAGGTGAGAAAATGGAAAGGAACAAATTCCCTGTAATAGCTAGATGGGAACTCCTCCAGAGCATTGCTGCCATCATGTTTGCAGCCGCCACGATGAGACACTCTTCCACCTGGTGCGCAGGGATTTCTCAGAGGACTGACGGTCTGATCAGAGAGTCTGACACCTTTGGCATTGTTTTGTTTTTGAAACAAGGTCTCACTCTGGCCAAGGCTAACTTGGAACTTGGAGTCCTCTTGCCTTTCCTTCCCAGAGTGCTGGGATTAGAGACATGTGTCAAAACACCACTTAACACTTGTTTTTCTAGTATCTCCAGTATTTATTTATTTTTTATTTTTTTGCTTGTTCAAGACAGGGTTTCTCTGTGGCTTTGGAGCCTGTCCTGGAACTAGCTCTGTAGACCAGGCTGGTCTCGAACTCACAGAGATCCACCTGCCTCTGCTTCCCGAGTGCTGGGATTAAAGGTGTGCGCCACCATCGCCCGGCTCTCTAATATTTATTATTTCACGTAATAAACTATGAGATTGTCTTCATTCTATAGATGGGGATACAGGTTCACAGTGGCAGGAAACTAGCTCATGGTCATTTGATTTGTGAAGCTGAGGATAGACACTGGTCTTCTAGCTTTCTGCAAACTGTTCTGAACACTTGACTTTGTTGTCTCTGAAACTAGTTTCTTTTCTTTTTTTGGTTATAATTTCTCTGTATGGTATGGTTGGGCTAGAAAGGGCTTAATCAGGCCATCTTAGAGATGATGTTATGTTGGAGGAGGCTGCTTGTTGGTTCCCGGCCGCCTGGCTAGCTTAGACCCAAACATAATCACACAGGAACTGTATTATTTAAATCACAGCTTGACCCATTAGCTCTAGTTTTTTTATTGGCTAACTCTTACATCTTAATTTAATCTCTATTATCTGTGTATCACCACAAGGTCGTGGCCTACCAGCAAAGTTTCAGCACGTCTATCTCCAACAGTGGCTCCATGGTGGCTCCAAGGCGTCTCTCTGCTTCCACCTTCCTCCTCCTATGCTGTAGGCCAAGCCAGTTCTTTATTCATTAACCAATAAAAGCAACACATAGACAGAAGGCCCTCCCACACCAATGTTAATGAATTTAACTGTTCAAATTACACATTAGGTTGGTTGATATCATTAGTGCTACCAATAGTTACTAAATAAATGAATGACACAAAATCAGAGCCTAGATTCTGTTTCCTCGTTCAGATTATGCAAAGACCCCTATAGTTTTTCTTTGAGTACCATTGTGATTAGCTGGTCTTTGTTGAACTTTTCTTTGGGATTCCTTAATCCTGTAGCTGATGGTGAAGAAGACCATCATTTTCCTGAGTGGGCAGGGAAAAACCACACCACATACTGAGGTTCTTTTTGGTTATTTGTTTTCTGGAATCTTTATATCATTGTTGACAAGGGTGACTCATAGATTTCATTATGTGATTTTTTCTCATTAAGAGAACCTTTTCCTTAGCCCTAAAATAAATTAGTTGTTATATATGGTTAAGACACAGCTGCTAACAGCTTTATCCAGAAAAAAAACAATTATTTCTTCTTGGTGAGTTCAGCCCCATCAATTTGGGGTTGGTGAATCTCTTTAGTCACTGTTCTGTGCTTTAGAGAAGCCGCTCATGTAAGAGTAGAGGTGACCAGAGTTCAGGTGGGAGAGATAAGAAACACACACACACACACATGGAATTTGAGGCAATTTTTAAGTAAAATGAAAACTTAAATTGTGAGTATTTACATGTATAGAATAGGTAATTAGGGACTTAGAAGGTGCAATGGGACAAACATGTTCTTTAGTATTGTGTGCCATTGGCAAACTAATACTATAACTTAATTTTTTCTTTTTAAAACTTTTATTTATTATATTGTACATGAATATACGTGTATGTGCAAACATGTCTGTGAAAATCAGAGAAGAGCTTTTGACAATCAGTTCTCTCCTTCCACCTCTCCTTATAGAGGCAGGTTTTCTTCTGTTGTTTCTACTGTGCTGTGGTGTGTATTCCAGGCTGACTGGCCTGCTAGCTTCTGGGAAATTCTCTTGTCTCTGCTGCCTTTTTCCCCATAACAGTGCTGGAATTGCAGATGTTTCGCACCATCCGGCTTTATTATTTTTTCTTAGCTCTCTGAGGTTTTGTATAACATGTTTTCTTCATATTTACCTCCTCTCTCCCAACTCTTCCCAGATCCACTGCTGTTTTCTATCTACCCAACTTTGTGTCCATTTAAAAAACTTCTTCAAGATAAAGATTAAATATTCTTGGATGTGTGGTCTTCCAATTGACCATGGTTGACTTATCAAGGGCTTCACTAGTAGACAAAATGGTTTCTCCATTTCCCAGTTGTTCTATGAATAGGAGGAGGATTGTCTAACTTCCATCTCTGTGCTGGGATTTAGTATGGCTTGGCTTTCACAGGTTTTGTGTATCCTGTCACAACTGTTGTGAGTTCTGCTGTGTCCAGAAGACACCCATGTCTCTGACTCTTACGTTCTTTTTACTCCTCTTCTGCAGTGATCCCCAAACCTTTGTAAGAGGGGGTACAGAACACACATTCTATTGAGGGCTGACCATTCTGAAGTCTCTTACTTTTGTATTAACCTTGTCTAGTTGTAGGCCTCTGTGTTTGTCACCATCTACTGCAAATGGAAGCCTCTCAGATGAGGGCTGAGTGATGTGTTCATCTATGGGTGTAATGTGGGTTCTGAGGATTGAACTCAGGTTATTAGGCTTTCATAACAAGCACTTTTACTCAAGGATCTGTCTTACTGTCCACCTACTGCTTTTTTCTTTGTTGTAAAAATAGGGACAATAATAGTGATATCATAAGGCTGTGAAGATTAAATGAGATTATGTGCAAAAGGTACAGATATAGTGACTGACGTGTGGTTGGCAGAAAACTATTGGAAGATCTGTTTATCTCAATCCTTTTTCAAGGAAGACCTGCATCTAAAAGGTGTACTAATGTTTTAGGGGAGAGAAGAAAGAAAACAGCAAGCTATGAGTCAAAGTCAGGTCTTCAATGGGGTCAACCTGCATACACACAAGCACACACATGCAACCCTGTACATTCATGAAGAAACCAAAGGAGGATCTCTGATATCTTCCTCTTTTGTTCTCTACCTTATTTTTGAAAACAGGGTCTTTCCCTGAACCTAACACTTGCTGTTTCTGCTTAGGCTGTCTAGTCGGGAGCTCTCGGGACGTACTTCTTCACTTCAGTGCAGAGGGGTTCTGGCACATTCATCCATGCCCACCTTTTACATGGATGCTAGGTATTCAAACAAGATCCTCTTGTTTAAGCAAGTGTTCTCACCCATCTAGTCCTTTCCTTAGCTCTTTCCTTTCTCTCTTACATACATTAACAATGTACTTAATTCTGTTCTAAGTAAGTAAAATGATGCTCAAGTCTGGCTGTCCTGGGGCATGAACAAGTCTTCTAGGGATAGAATTTGATTATGGCTAGAAAAACCCTTATAAATTAATACCTATGCCAGCCTAGGCTCAGAGTTCCAACCTCATGAGAGGAGATTCACGGGGCCTGAAGTCATTCAAGGTTTTCCCAGTAGTAATCTGGTTTACCCTGGACTTTGCAGAACCAGAACGTCTTAAATGTTAAGGAACAGTCAGAGACAAACAGTCTTATTCTAGAGTTCATTTCATACTGAACTACACTGCACTACACTAAAAACTACCAGAAGAGCTTTTATATATATTTAACTGTGTATGCATGAGTTTAAAACAGTTGTCATAGCTGAGCACAGAAGGATATACTTGTAGTCTTAGCTATACTGGAGACTAGGCCATAGAACTACTTGAGTCCAGAGGTTTAAGACTAGCCTGGACAAATAGTGAGACCTACTGTACACACATACTAGGAGTAAAACCCTGGACCTTGTGCATGCTAGGGAAGTATTATTCTACAGTAATCCTTAGGTTTCAGAAATGGGATTTTCCATGTAGTTCAAACTGGTCTTAAATTTATGATGAACCCCAGGCTAGCCCTGAACTTCCTCCTAATTTCTGGAATCATAGTTTTTTTGAGACAGGATTTAATGTAGTCTAGGCTTTCTTATAACTCTTGGCCTTTCTACCTCAACTTCTCATGTGCTAGGATCAAAGGTATGTGCCATCATAACCAGTTTTTGTCTTTTGTTTTTTATAGTATTGGGAATCTGAACTCAAGCCGTCAGGCATGCGAGGCAAATATTCTAACACTGAGCTACATCATCAGCCTCGAGAATTCACCTTTTAGTAGAAAGAAAGAAAGAAAGAAAGAAAGAAGGAAAGGAAGAAAGGAAAGAAAGAAAAAAAAAGGAATTCTTGCCCAAGCCAGGCAGTAGTAAGATACCTTTAACCCCAGAACTCAGGTGGCAGAAGCAGGCAGATCTCTTGAGTTTGAGGCCAGCCTAGTCAACAGAGCAAGTTCCTGGACAGCTAGGGTTACACAGAGAAATCCTTGGGAGAGAAAAGAAAGGAAGAAAGGAAGGAAGGAAGGAAGAAAGAAAGAAAGAAAGGAAACAAAAGAAACAGTTGCCCCAAAACACTTCTTTTAAATACAGTCCAGACTTTTATCTCTTTAGCTTCATTTCCACCGCATATTTCATGTATGTACCTACACAGACATGGATGGATGGATGGATGGATGGATGGATGGATGGATGGATGGATGGATGGGCGGGCGGGCGCAGGCATGGATGTTTATTGCAAAAATAAGAAAAGGAAGAAAGGAAGACAGAGTCAGGAATGATGTTGAACATTTCTACATTATATTCTCCTTGAGACCCAACCTACTAAATTATTGACAACACAAATGTTGGGAGCAGGGATGGAACTGGGATACAGAGCCTCACTGGTCTTTTTTAAAAATATTTATTTATTTATTTGGCATGCAAACTGTGTGTGTTTGCAGACCAGAAGAGGGCAGCAGAGCAGACCTCATTACAGATGGTTGTGAGCCACCATGTGGTTGCCAGGAATTGAACTCATGACCTTTGGGAGAGCAGGCAATGCTCTTAACCTCTGAGCCATCTCTCCAACCCCCGACCAGGCTGGTCTTGAACTCACTGAGATCTGTCCATCTCTGTCCTTCAAGTGCTGGCATTGAAAGTTCTATGTCTTCAGAGTCTCGCCAAGAATGATTGTGTACTGTGTCTAACTGGTTCCAGGGTTTTGTGACCACAGCTTTCTGTGTTAATTCTTCTCTGCTCCATCTAGGTCTTAGAAAGCTGTTTGGTAGTGGCAGCACCTGCCAATGCTTTTTTCTTCTTTTTATTTGAATAGAGTCTGTGTATGTAGTATGTAGTATGTAGTGCTGCTCAGCCTGAAACTCCTTATGTAGGTCATGCTGCCTCTGCTTCCTGAGTGCTGGGGCTAGAGCTGGGGATGGTTCAGTTTGTTTTCTTTCTTTTACATTGTCCAATACACAGAATACAAATGGAGCCTCCACAGTCCTTTCCAAGATGGAGAAGGGAAGAAGCAGGCTAAACAGAGGGTTGTTCCAAGAGGATAAAATGACAAGTACTCTTGCCTTCCAATATCAGGGCCAAAAAAATTACTCTAGTTAAACTTTGCCTTTGCAGATGAGGAAGTTGAAGTGTGTCAGAGGAGATCACACAGTTGAAACTGAAACCCTTCCTCCGGAGTCCTAAATTGGTACTTGTTTTGTTCTACCTTGTACTAAGTTGTGGAGACGGCAGTGAAGTATGACCGGCCAGTTCTGTCACTAAGTATAAAACCCAAAGGCTGTAAACACAGGAAATGAGCTGGGATGAGGTTCAGAGGGAACAACAAACTTTGCCAAGTTTGAAGTGTTCAAGGGTTTCCTGTCCATGCTCCTAACTGTCAGAAATCTCCAGAAAGGGGGTTAAAAAAACCCTAACAAACAAAAACCTAACAGTGAGAGTGTAGTCAGGCTAGATTTGCCATCTGCAGCAGAGACCAACCTAATTGTTTTACTGATAAGAAAGCCAAGAATCCCCCCAAAAGAAGTAATTTGCCTAACTAAGATTTCAAAGACACCTGGAAACCTCTGATTTGGTTAAAATCCTTCATTTTAAAGATGAGAAACCTAAGATTCAGAGGGCAAGCATCTTACCCAAGGGTACATTTTAGACAGTGGCAGAGCCAACACTGGAACACAAGTCTTCACTTCACAGCAAGGTGCGTCCCATTGCTTAGAGAAAAAAAATTACTTGGAATAATAGAAAAAAAATGCTGTTTTAGTCCTGGAAAAAGTATATCAGGCCAGGAAACTGAGGTCCAAGCAGGATATGTTAACAGCTAATGAAGAAAACCAAACAGAGCCAATCTAAAGGAGTTAAATGAAAGTGTTCTTGCTTAAGACACTTGGAAAATTAAGAAGCAATAAATAAATAATCAAAGAAATAAAAATTGTGGCTATTTTAGGAACTCAGAATCCAAGCAAGAACAAGCAAGGCAGGCAGATAGAAAAGGCTAACACGTTGCCAGGCATTTGTAGTTCAGGCTTGTAATCCCAGTATTTGGGAGTGGAGGGAGGAGACCAAGATCATACTGAGATCCATAGCAAGTTTGAAACCAGCCTGGTCTATATGAAACTCTGTTGAAAGTAGAAAGAAGAAGAGAGAGAAACAGGGCAGGAGAGGGGAGAAGAGAGGTGGGAAAAGAGGAGGAAGTATAAAAGAGAACGGCAGGACAGAAATCTTAAAGATAATTCTGGTTTACTGTTTCCATCCTCTGTCATAGGCTACATATTCAGAACATATCATCTCATAAACATCTGAGTTCAGCAGCCCGCTTTTGTGGGTAATACAGTGACTAGTAGACTACTTGGTCTCATTCATCACACATCTGGCTGGTGTGCAGAGAAATGACATCACACACTGTCTGGCATATCATATACATTTATTTCTCACACAGTCCTTTAAGGCAAAGATTATAACTTCATTTAACAGACAAGCTAAGACTTAGACAAGTCTTTTGCCCATGGTCCTAAACTTACTACTACTATATGTGGCAAATCTAGTATTCAAATGCATATACTCTTATCCAAGAATTTTTTACCAAAAGTTTGTCAATGGTGTAATGAATAGATGTGATCCCTGAGCTAAAGGGGTCTAATTACAAAACTACAATTAACTAACAGCTGTTATTTATTACTTGTTTCTACTTTTTAAGATAGTATCTTCTGTAGCCCAGACTGGCCTTGAAACTCCTGAACTTCTTGCCTCAACTTTCCAGATTCCAAGTACACATCACCGTGTATTTTAATAATTTTCTGTTGAGCCGGGCGATGGTGGCGCACGCCTTTAATCCCAGCACTCGGGAGGCAGAGACAGGCAGATCTCTGTGAGTTCGAGACCAGCCTGGTCTACAGAGCTAGTTCCAGGACAGGCTCCAAAGCCACAGAGAAACCCTGTCTCGAAAAACCA
>NW_004949139.1:2256661-2288894 GCF_000317375.1 Microtus ochrogaster
AAAAAAAAAAAAAAAAAAAAAAAAAAAAAAAAAGGGATGGTAACTAGAGTCCTACTCTAGCACTGATCACCTCTAATCTGCAGAGCCTTCTCATCTAACATCAGCAGTCCTCACTACAGCCCAAGAAGTCAGATGAGGCAGTCCTGATCTCATTTGACTTATGAAGATGAGCCCCACAAAGCAGCAGTTATATATTATAGGTGGTAACAATGTAGGAAAGACTTTGACTTCTACCCTTTCTACTAGGCCACCAAAATGGTAAAAAGGTGATGCTGAGGAAGAGTTGAACTCTTCTGGCCATGGTCTTCTCATTTTACTATTACTTCATCCTACGACCCTTCCTCCGCTAACACACATACATATGGAATTCTTGCTTCTTAGGTACATCATGTTCCTTTCCTTGGTCTCCTCAGAAGCCAATTATTCAGTGAATTAATCAGGTACAAAGCCCTGGTGGTTATTGGAAGCTATGTCCTCTGTCAGTTCATCTAGAGCATACAAATCTTTAAATCTGCTAAAAAGAGGAATGCTAAGGAAAGGCCAGTGTTACACCTGTGAGAAGAGGTTGGTACAGAAGATAGAATTTGGTCCTATACTGAGGTCTACCTTTGAATCAACTCCATTGGGATCTTAAGATCCTAACAAAAAAAAAAAAAAACAACTGAAAAAAAGTCCACTATTAACCTATTTGTGATTTCATCTCTCCATTCCTCATTGTTGATATCTTCAGTATACCACTTATGTTATAGTAAGTTCTAGAGCTACATAGTTTTATTAAATTCTGCCTCCAAAAAGTGTATCTTGCATTTTGTACTTCATTTTAGATAAAACCATCCATTGAATTTGCTTGTTGTAAACCTTGTATATAATGGCAGTCTGTTTTTTTCTAAGTCTTAGGGTATGAGTGTATGAGTTGTATGGAGAAGAAGAATGATTGGAGTATTGTGTTTTATTTGTTCCTTGGTATTGTTCATTCTGTTTTTTTAATTTAATTTAATTTTTTTTTTATTGAGAAAAAAAAATTTCCGCCTCCTCCCAGCCTCCCACTCCTCCCACCCTCCCCACACTCCTCTCCCCCTCCCTCTCAAGTCTGAAGAGCAGTCAGGGTTCCCTGCCCTGTGGAAAGTCCAAAGTCCTCCCCCCTTCATCCTGGTCTAGGAAGGTGAACATCCAAACTGGCTAGGCCCCCACAAAGCCAGAACAAGAAGTAGGATCAAAACCCAGTGCCATTGTCCTTGGCTTCTCAGCAGCCCTCATTGTCCGCCATATTCAGAGAGTCCGGTTTTATCCCATGCTTTTTCAGTCACAATCCAGCTGGCCTTGGTGAGCTCCCAATAGATCAGCCCCACTGTCTCCGTGGGTGGGTGCACCCCTCTTGGTCCTGACTTCCTTGCTCATCTTCTCCCTCCTTCTGTTCCTCATTGGGACTTTGGGAGCTCAGTCCAGTGTTCCAGTGTGGGTATCTGTCTCTATCTCCATCCATCGCCAGATGAAGGTTCTATGGTGATATGCAAAATATTCATCAGTATGGCTATAGGATAGGATCATTTCAGGTTCCCTATCCTCAGCTGCCCCAGGAACTAACTGGGGGCCTCACCTTGGGCACCTGGAAGCCCCTCTAGGTCCAAGTCTCTTCCCAACCCTATGATGGCTCTCTTTGTATTGGTATAAAAACAGAGAAGTCGACCAATGGAGTCGTATAGAAGACCCAGATTTTAACCCACAAACCTATGTTCATTCTGTTTTTAAGTAGAAGTAATTTTTTTCATACAATATATTCTGATCATGGTTTTCCCTTCCCCAGCTCCTTTCAAATCTTTTCCACTTCCATACTCATCCAACTCCATGACTTCTTTTTAGAAAACAAACAGGCAAATAAAACAAACTAGAATTTTAAAAAGAGAGAAAAATAAAAAGCACCACACACATGCACCAGAAACACACACACACTCGCAAAATTCATAAAAATACTAAACTGGAAACCATAATATATACAGAAAGGACCTGTAAGGTAAAATATGCCCAAAGTAATATGAAACATATTTAATATGCTCAAGTATAGATGGATGCAAATCTGGTTCTTGCTTTGACTTTGTCTTAGTTTCATTTCTATTGCTGTGAAGAGACACAATGACCAAAGGCAACTTTTTAAAGAATGTATTAAAATGGGGTCTTGCTTGCAGTTTCAGAGCACCAGTGAGTCCATATTCTCCATAGTGGGGAGCATGGTGATAGGCAGGCAGGCAGGCAGGGCCCTGTAGCAATAGTTGAGAACTTACATCTGATCCATCAAGCAGGAGTCTCTCTGTCTCTCTGTCTCTGTCTCTCACACACACAGAGACAGAGACAGAGACAGAGAGACACACATATACACTGGGCCTGGCAGGAGCTTTTGAAATATCAGAGCCCACCTCCAACAAAGCTACACTTCCTCATTCTTTTCAAACAGTTCCATCAACTAGATAGCAAACATTCAAACATATGGGCCTATGTGACCATTCTCATTCAGCTACCACAGACCTTTTAGTGGTTAGATGGAAAGCTGCAACAAAAGAACATGAGAACAATGGAATGTTTGCTATATGTTATACTCTAATTAAAGAACTTTATATGCATTAATTAGTTGAAGTACTTTATACACGTTAATTTGTTTAATTCTTACAACTCTATGAAGTAGATACTGTCTTCTTATTTTATAGACAGAAACAGAAATCAAATAAATGTTCTAGATTGTAACAAAGAAGCATAAGGCCTTTAAGAGCATAAACATAGAATAAGGATTCCCATGAGACAATCAGTGGATGCTAAGTGAACTGTTTTAGTCTTGAGACAGAAGCTAGACTTGTATCCTAACCTGATGTCAAAGTTGTGATAGGCCTCCTGGCTCAGTTTTTGAAGGTTTTGGATTATAGGTATTCACCACCATACTCGATATACATTAATTATTATTATATGAAACTCTTTGAAGTAACTGTTGTAGGACTTGAGAATTCCATCAATGAAGATGTGTTTTAGATTTTATAGGCTGGGGAGATGAGAGCACTTGTTCTTCCAGAGGACCCAAGTTTGTTCCCAGCACCGATGTCAGGCATCTTACAACCACTTGTAACTCCTTACTCTATGGGCGCCTGCATACACATGGTATTCACTCACATAAACACATAAAATTAAATCTTCAGAAAAAATAAAAATTTCACTGAAGTGGTTACAGCTTTACATGGAGGTTTAAGTAGCATGGACTTATCATTGGAAACATTGCAATTTTTTCCACAGTGTCATTTTGGAAAATTTGTAATATAATATTACTAACAGCGTATTGACATTTATATACTCTACTGATCTTGTCTGGGTTCTTGGGGTGAGAGTAGGAGGGAAGAGAGAGAGGACAGATGAGAGGGAGAAGAGAGAGAATCTGCAAAGGATTTTATTTAGCAGAACAGAATCTAGTAGATTTAAATTTCAGAAAAATTTTGATCTTCTTGCTGGGGTAGTAGTGGCGCACGCCTTTAATCCCAGCACCGAAGAGGCAGAGGCAGATGGATCTCTGTGAGTTCGAGGCCAACTTGGTCTACAGAGTGAGTTCCAGGACAGGCTCCAAAGCCACAGAGAAAGAAAGAGAGAGACAGAGACAGAGACACAGAGAGAGAATTATCCCTTTGATGAGTCTGAAAGAAACTGAAACAGTCAGAGGGATTATTGAGGAAACTTCCGTGGTTATCTAGGGCATTGAGGCTTTGACTAAGCTCTCTTTTTGGGATGTGCTATCCTGTGGAGGCATGACCTTCAGAAATCAGTTCCGACTGGGGATGAGGAAGCAGTTTGTAAGGAGGCTCAGGCACACTTCCTTCTGGATGGTCCTCACTCGGGAGTCTTTCTGCGGCAGATTCAGGAAGTCCATGGGAAAGTTATTCTTAAGCTGCAATTGCTTCTTAGAATTATCATCTTGAATGCAAAGTTTTCAACAGATAATATCTTCTAGGAGATGATGAATGTCCATTTACCTTTTATTGTTTGAATAGAAGTTTGTATGGGATAGAAAAAGAATGTGTCTCTCTCCCCAGTTGTGGTCTCTTGTGGAGTCTGGTAATGTCTTCTCTGGTGAGCTAGTGAGCAGCATATCTTGGAGATCTTGTTGCTGTGGAAACTGGAATCCACATTGTTTTTACCCCATGCTGTGGTATGCTTGATTCCTTAGTATTAATGTCATTGTGCTTTTGGTGCTGTTGTGATTAGGACTTGATAGTTGTTGGAACTAGCCTCATTTCTGAACCTGGGAGGGGTATGTATAATCTTAGCTGGTCCACTAATGGATTAAACATATTTTGTGGGCACTGTGCAAAGTCCCTATCTGGGCTAGTTCTTAAGTCCCTAACACTTTCATAAAACTTTTCCCAGTAGAAATCTGTCTTGAGTTGTCTTTAATTATGTTTTTGGCTATCCCAGACTCTGATGAGTGCTGGCTAGGGCACAAGAATGTTGGGTCAGCCTCTAAGTCAGAGAACTTGGGGTGGTTTTTGCACAAGTGTGTTGATTTAATTCCTCTGGGGCTGGCTTGTTTCTTGGCACAGACAGCTTTAGCATATAAAGACTCATGGCATGTGGTACCCCAAAGCTGGGAAAAGCAAGTCTTCAAAGAATGTATACAGTTTTAGGTTGTCCCTACATCAGGAATTGTGTTGCCTAGTACTTGGCTAGATATAGGGGAACACTAGAAAAATCAAAGGCTGTTCTAATAAAACAGAACACAGAACTGACAAATGAGCAACAGTGATGCAGGTTTACTGCTTTTCAAAAGACTTTGCTAGGTTTTCATACAAAATTAATCCTGTCTAATAGTAGCTAATGTTTGTAATTCCAATACTTAGGAGGCTGAGAGAGGATTACCATGAGATACATATTGCATGGAATGCATAGTGAGTTCAAGGCTAGCCTGGGCTACCTAAGACCCTGCCTTAAACAAACAGACAAATAAACAAAACAAATAAGAGGGTGGGAGAAGAAGAGAGAAATATTAATACTTAGGAGTAGCAGTCAATGTATTTGAAAGCTAAAATTCAAAGATGGACATTTCCCCTTGTGTAATTCAGAATGTATTATAGGAATTCATAGGGTAAGAACAGAGGGGATCCTAGAGACCAGGAAAGGGTTTTATTATTCTGTCTTCCTGGTGGTGCATTGACTAGTTTGACTAATTTTGTTTTTAGCAAATTAAACGTGTTAAGTAAAATGCAGAGAAGGATATGTATGAGCACTGAACTGGGAGCAGTCAGGAAGGGTACAGAGACAAAAAGCCAGGAAAATGTGCAATAGTTACAGCCCTGGGAGAGACTGAGAAACAGGCAAAGGCAGTTAGAGTGCACCAGGGACCGCTCGGTTAGGGACCACCTATAAGAATTAACTATTTTCTTTCTGAAGAAGGCTTCAGGTTTTGTTTGTTTGTTTGTTTGTTTGTTTTTTGTTTTTCCCCTGAGACAGGGCTTCATTGTGTAGCCCTGGCTATTCTGGAATTTGCTCTATTGACCAGGCTGGTGTCAAACTTAGATCTATTTGCCTCTGTTGGGATTAAAGACATGCACCAGCACCGCCTGGCTGAAGAAGGTTTTTTGTGAGAGCAAAGTCTGAAGAAAATACCAAGGAGAAGAAGAAGGTAAATGTAGAGGCTAAGGAGTAGTTGAGTGAATGTCCTCTTTGAGGAGAAACGGGAATGATTTCTCTTCCAGCAGAGGATTAGGGTTCCTGTCCTTGCATAGAAGTGTTTTCTTTTGTTATTGTTCCTCTTTCCTCTTTCTTACACAGTATGCCAGGGACTAGTGAGAAAGGAACTTTTGGCCAGTTTTTATCAGAGAATAAATTTGTAGTCAGTGTTTAGATTAGGTCTTTCCAGGTACTTGATTTTTTTTTTTAAGATTGTAATACAGTCATACACATATTACAAAGTAAGTAGAGGAAATTGTTTCCAAAGGCAAAACAGTTATACAGATCAGAA
Source organism: Microtus ochrogaster (assembly GCF_000317375.1). Classification (NCBI taxonomy): domain Eukaryota; kingdom Metazoa; phylum Chordata; class Mammalia; order Rodentia; family Cricetidae; genus Microtus; species Microtus ochrogaster. The sequence continues at coordinate 2,262,648 of NW_004949139.1, forward strand.
TACCCTGCAAACAAGAAAACCCTGAGTGAGAAAACATTCAAGCGCCTTAGTTATTGTGGGAGCTTCCTTTTATGGTCTAGGAGGAGTTTGATTAGGCAGCATAATGACGGTGGTCTCTGTTTTGGTTGACATACTGCATGCTGACCACCCTCACCCCCACTCTCTTCAACCTCAGTCCATCCTCCCCAGTTCTTCCTCACAAATCTTCACTTGTCTATTTGTTTAGTTTGGTGACTCATCAAGATTAACCAAGGCCATCTTTGTAGCTATAAGCCTGGAGCTATTTGTTGGAGCTGGTACTCTCAGTAATAGGTATACAATTGAAGGCAGTGGCTCCCCTTTCTCAGAATCTATCAATAACCTATATAGTTCAGAGGTAAAGGGGCATCTTATGAGCCCCCTCCCTTCCTTGACTTACTGGGTCTTGTGTGGGCCCAGTGCAGGTTACTACAGTTGTTAGGAGTTAATGATTACAAGAGTTGTACCAAATCTAGAGAATAGCATTGTAGCCTTTCACACTGTCTTTTGGCTTTTAAAAACTTTCTGTACCTTCTTTCACAATGTTCCCTGAACTTTAGAGGGGGTTGTATGAATGTCTTTGTCTTTGTTAGGGTTTCTATTGCTGTGAAGAGACACGAGGACCACAGCAACTCAAGGAAAGCATTTAATTGGGGTGGCTTACAGTTTCAGAGGTTTAGTCCTTTATCATCATGGCAGGAAACAGTGTGTGTGCAGGCAGACATGATGCTGGAGAAGGAGCTAAGAGTTCTACATCTTGACCTGCGAGCGTTAGGAAGTGACTTGTATCTACACTGATGTATCTGATTTCACTACACAGACCAAGCTGGCCTTGAACTAATAGAGATCCACCTGCTTCTTTTCCAAGTGCTGAGATTAAAGGTGTTCATCATCATACCCTCCCCTTGATGCAGATACTTTAGAAAACTATTGACAGCTTCTTAAAAGGCCAAACATACTCCTTTCATATAACCCAGCACTTCCACTCAGGTACTTTCTCAAGGGAATTAAAAGTATGCTTTCATTTAAATACATAGATGTAAGTAGTCATAGTATCTTTGTATCAGGAAAAACAAAGAAACAAACAAACACCAACTTGTTGTTTTTTTTTTTTAATTTTTTAATTTTTTTGGTTTTTCGAGACAGGGTTTCTCTGTGGTTTTGGAGCCTGTCCTGGAACTAGCTCTTGTAGACCAGGCTGGTCTCGAACTCACAGAGATCCGCCTGCCTCTGCCTCCCAAGTGCTGGGATTAAAGGCGTGCGCCACCACCGCCCGGCCAAACACCAACTTGTAAGTGGATTGTTGGAGTGTGGTATATCTGTTTAGTAGAATGCCACTTGAAAATTAGAACAAGCTACTTACTGGTGTGGGAATATGATTTAATTTTAAGCACGCTAAGTGAAAGAATCCAGACATAGGACTGGGGACGTAGCTCTATAATAGAGCTCTTGCATAGTGTACACAGTTGTAATTAACCCCTGACTTAATTCTCCAGCAGCAGGGGAAAAAACAATAACCTCCCTACCAAATAATAAGAATTTTTAAGTTTATCTTAAGAATAATGAGAAGTAGGGCTGGGGAAATGGTTCAGATGTTATGAGTACATGCTGTTCTTGCAGAGGATCTATGCTTGGTTTTTAGCACCCATGTCAGATGGCTCACAATAGAGTATCATTTTGAAATCTTGGCTAGCCTGGAACTTGCTATGTGGACTAGGCTGGACCTAGAACTTGTGATACTCCCTTTACTTCTGCATTCTGGGTGCTGGTCATTACTGTCAGTGCTGCTTGGAAAACTGAAGTCAGTGCCAGTTTTGTTTGGAAGAAAAGCTCTAACGCTCTTCTGTATTCCTGCCTCCTGCTGAGAAGAACTGGGTCTCTTCTTGGTTATAAGGACATAGTGTTCTAAGAAGTGTAAGTACATCTCTCACTTTAGCTGGGTTATACTCATCCGTGACCTGATCTTTCTCCTCAGCCATAGCAAGTGGCTAGACTTGCTGTGTGTTTCATTGGGGTTTACATAGTGTTTCCCATCCTCCCAACATTAAATCTGTTCTCATCCTTAGTCTCCACGTTTCTAGTAAGTCCATCCATCTACTCTTCTCTACCCCATCTCCACTTGAGTTTCCTTGTAACTTTATCTCTGAAACTCTGGTACTTGGCCAAATCTGAGAGTCTTCCCAGGGCTAGATCTGTCAGTCTTAGACTTGTGGTCTCTTTCTAAGAGCAAGGGTTTATCCATTCATTCAGCTAGAATTGGCTGATTTCATGCTTGACATGGAGAATGTTACAGTGATGACAGACTGGACTCTCGGGAATAAAGTGAGTTAAACTTGGTTCTTGCCCTTTTCTGGATGTGGCATGTGAACAATGCAGAACATGAAAATTCATATACTAGAACTATATACAAAGTGCTCAGAAGCATGGAGCAGTGAGCACTAAATGACTAACTCTGTTTGGGGGAGAGAAAGAGATTTGGGCATTTGGGAAAGAACTTTGAAATTTCCTCTGCCATAATAATAGTAGTAAGAGACTGTTTGACTTGTAGGAATCAGTTCTCTCTTTCTGTCGTGTGAGCCCCAGGTATCAAACTCTGAACTCCTCCCTGAAGGTTGAAGAGTGAGACTGAGCCTTTTAACCTTGCCTTGGCTTTTTCTTATGACCAGCTCCCATCCTGAAGCTGCTTAGAAGTTGTTAGTATATGCCATTAGCATATAAAGGTACCCTTATAATTAGATGATTACGAGGATTTTAGGAGGTGTATGTCTGAAAATAGGAATGAAGACGTGTGTGTATATTCCAGTCTGATAAGTGAAAATCATTCTTTTTTTAAAATTATGTCCCTTGAGTACATGCTGCTTAGTATTCTGTGCCATGAAATAAGAAATACACAAACTAAGCTCTGCTTCTTGAGGGATGTTGGTAGTTATTTCAGGGAAAAGCAGCAGAATAGGGCATCAGATCCCCTGGAACTGGAGTTACAAATGGTTGTTAGCCTGCATGTGGCTGTTGGGAATCAACCCAGTCCTCTGAAAGTGCTCTTAATTGCTGAAACTTTATCTCCCTCACATCCTTTTAAGACAAGGTCTTAGCCTATATTTCAGATGACCTGAAACTGGAGGTGAGCCTCCTGCTGGAGGTCTGTGATTTTAGCCTTGAACCATTAGTACCAACTTGCCATTTTCTTGAAAGTCAATGAAGTGAATGTTTTACTTGAAAAAAAAAAAAGATAATATTTGCTGCCAGTGGTAAAATCCCAGTATTTAAGTGAAAATTAAGTTTCTGAAAGTTTGTATCAGTTACTATGAGTTTCACAGCTTCCATGGACGGAAAGCTTTTCTGATGAAATGGTGCCAGTAATGATTATGACTATTTTGATTTTGTCTAAATAGAATGTCTAAATCAATATTTGGATATTTTGCATAACTTAGTTAGAACCAGTTTCCAAATGAGATATGCATCATATTACAAAACCATGCATGTGTGAAAGATTCATTCAAAGTACAAGATAGACCAAAGAATATGAATGTTACAGAGTACAATATATTCATCCATGTAGTTTCAGATTTCATATTGCAGCTAGTTTTTAAACTTGACCATGTGTCAGGTTTGGGTGTAAATCAGAGAATAGCCATCGTTTTTGTCTGGAAAAACTATTAAAATAACTCCTCCCTTTCCAGGTACAGGCCTATGTTTTGATCCTCAGTGAAAACTACATTACAACAGCATAGATGTGAAAGTAAATAAAAAATTACAACTGTGTTCTATTAAGCTAAATGTTTAAAAAATTCTCAAAAATTAGAAATGATTCTTCCCTTCTCATGAATTTGTTTCAGAAAACATTTTTAAAAATAGTTCATGTATCTAGGCTGGCCTCAAATTCAATATGTAGCTAAAGATGACCTTTAATTTGTGATCTTACTTCTTTCTACCTCCCAAGTGCTGAGTTTACAGGCACTCTACCAACTGAACTGCATTCTCTAGCTCAGGAAACATAATTAGTTTTCATAAAGCATGCTATTTTCCTTAATTTGTTAGAGACTTATTATTCTCTAATTAATAATTAAATATAAAGATTTGTTTTAAATTATCTTTTTTTTGCATTTACTTGTTTATTTATTTTTCTTCTTTTGGATTTGAGACATAGTTTCATGTAGCCCAAGCTGACTTTGAACTCATTATATAGCTGAGATTGCTTTTAAACTCTCAATCCTCCTGCCTCCATCTCCCAAGTGTGAGAATTGCCACCACACCTGACTTTCCTAAAAAGAGAAAGAAAATAAATAAACATTATCTCTGTGTATATGGTGTGTGTGTGTGTATACATGCTTGTGCATGCCCACGCAAGCATATGCTCAGGCTTGTACATCCCGTAGCTTATGTAGAGCTTAGAGGGTGAAACTGTCCAAAGTTAGTTGCTCTGTCCAGTGTGGATCTGGGAATTGAACTCAGGTCATTGGGCTTACACAGCAGACAGTTTACTTCCTGAACTCTCTTTCTGGCCTTCTTTTACAATTTCTAATGTGGCAAATATCAAATAGTTCTTTGAGATTATAGAGTTTAACTGCATACAGAGATCCGGAGAGCAAAAATTCAAATGTTTGGGCCTTGTTCTTCTTTTTGTTTTTAGTTATTTTCTTTTGTTCCCTCCTAGAGTTAATATCAAAGTATTCTTTTAATTTTTTTCTGAGCATCTTAACAAGAATCTGGATTTTTTTATTGCTGCTGGGGACATGCTAATTGCAATTTGTGGAGGTCATAGTCCAGTGTCATAACATGTCCAACAGACAGTTGGAGCTCCTTGTTACTTAAAGTTACTAGTAGTTGCAAATAAATGTGGTAAGAGTTTAGGCCATTGTTAGAGTTGTCTGTTCGCTTAGAACAGGGCTTCTTAAATATTTTTCACTTGTGACCTTTTTTTGCTTGAAGTATTTTATGTAACCCTAGGTATATGTAACCTGGGTTCAGTTCCCACCACCTAATCATGGTGGCTCATGATTATCTATAACTTTAGTTCCAGATGAATCAACACCCTCATCTGTCCTCTGTGTGCACCAAGCACACACATTGCGCACAGACATTCATGCAAAATGTCTGTACTCATAACATAAAATAACAATAAAGCAAGCAAGAAAAAAAGAATAGAGACTGTGCTGGGGCTCCATTGGTGGAGAGCTGGGCTAGCATGCATAAAATCCTGGGTTCTGTCCTCAGTACCACACAAGTGAGCTTGGCGATGCACACTTGATATACAAGGCCAGGTGTTCTACTTCTCATCTGTGATTCTAGCTTGTGGGAGGCAGAAACAAAAGGATCCCTGTCCTGGAACCCTATCTGTAGACCAGACTGGCCTCCAACTCACAGAGATCAGCCTGTCTCTGCCTCCTGAGTGCTGGGATTAAAGGCGTGCGCCACCACCGCCTGGCTCAAACTCAGTCTTGTTTGAGTCTTCTTATTCTGTCAGGAAAAATCAGTTATGTGAAAATGGAAATTATTCACTTGTTGATCTGGAAGGAGGAAAGAATACTAGGAACTGAGAATCAGGTTTATTACTTATTTTTAAAACCAAGAATTTTAATGTAAAGACAGGATCTTGTGTCATCCAACCAGGCTTTGGTTTCCCTGTGTAATCAATATTCCCGGTCCTTGTGGTTCTACCTCTCAAGTTCTCATATTCTGCCTGGGCACCACTGTGCCTAGCCTGAGAAATGGAGAAATGGAGGCTTGAAGGCATTCTACCACTTGTCCAATGCCACAGAATTTTAGTTGATTAAAGATAGGATTTTGATGTATGTGTTTTTGACTCTAAAAAGGTCATTGTAGTAGTGGGAGCGGCGGGCTGCGGCCCTGGCTCCCGGTTAGCTTTACACCTGAAATAATTACACGGAAACTGTATTCTTTTAAACACTGCTTGGCCCATTAGCTCTAGCATCTTGCTGGCTAACTCTCACATCTTGATTAAACCCACCTCCAACAATCTGTGTAGCACCACGTGGCCCACGAGGAAGGATCCTAACCTGCGTCCATCTTGGCAAGGAGAGCTAAAGCGTCTGCCTGACTCCGCTTCTTTCTCCCAGAATTCTGTTCTGTCTACTCCACCCACCTAAGGGCTGGCCTATCAAAGGCCAAGCAGTTTCTTTATTAATTAACCAATGAAACAACAGATAGATAGAAGACCCATGTATATCAGGTCATTGCAGTCAAAAAGATATTCCTAAATGAGTAGATCTCTTAAGGTATTCCAGATGGCTGTGGGAAACTTCGACTGTGTGGAAAATGTAGAAAAGGTCTCAGGAAGGACAAAGAGGCAGCTGAGGAGATGCTCGGGTAAAGGAGTTATGTACAATTCTAACACTATGTGGGGCATCAAGCTTTTGTCCTCTCTTAGCCTCATCCCTTTAATCCTGTATGCCTGATGGTGCCAGCAGCAGAGATCACCTGTTTGTTTGATCAGGTCACATACAAACATCTTGCCTTTGCTGTACGCCTTTGGGAAAGATGCTGGCTGAGCTCAGGAAACCAGTGATGCCTAGCCTGGAGACCTTTGGTTGCTAGAGTGACCATTATTCTAAAATTATTTCTTCTGTTATTTCTAAAAAGCCTGCTAGAGATGTATAATACTTAGGTAAGCATTATATGTACCTCTAGTGACAAAGTGAGAGGCTGAGTGTGTCCCTAGAATGGACTGGAGGAGGACTGGGAGGAGAGGCTGCTGTGGGTAGGCTGCAGCAGGACTAAGAGTAACTCTGAAGACTAGTCTGGAGAACAGGAAGGACAATAAAGGTCACCTACCTGATATGAGAGATTTCCCTGGTTAGCCTGTGGTTGGTATTATATGGTATTTCTAGTGACAAAGTAAAAAGGAAAACTAATCTATTTATTCAGATGTTGGAACTGTTGTTCTCGTGCTAGAAAATAAATTATTTTTTTATTTGACTGATTAAATTATGTTTAAAATGATGCATTTCCTTGATTCTTAGTGAGTCGAAGCTTTTTTCCTGTATATGTTGTCCCTTTGGTTCCCCTCTCATTTGTGAACATTTATGTTCTTGTCTGGGTCCTAGCATAGGCCTAGCCCTATGCAGACTTATCTGCTGGAGAGCTGTGAGAGTGACAAAACATTATTTCTGTATGGGGAAGCTCAGCACATTTTCCAAGAGACAGGTAAAGGGTAGATGATACACTTCCACCATTGTGTATACAGTTGGTTAAGATGCGTGTATGAGGAATCGGGCTGGAAACTAAGACTGCTAGCACAAGACAATGGTGGAGGCTGAGTGGCAGCTCTGGGTAATGTTGTCCCTTGCTTTTTCCATGCAGAGTTTTGCCGGATTGACAAGCCTCTGTGTCACAGTGAAGATGAGAAGCTCAGCTTTGAGGCTGTCCGCAACATCCATAAGCTGATGGATGATGATGCCAATGGTGATGTGGATGTGGAAGAAAGTGACGAGGTAATGTTTCTTACCTTTTATGGCTCTTCTCTTGTATGAAATGATCTCTGACAGCTGCCTAGGCTAATCCATGTGGAGAGATGGTCTCTCCTTGTTGCCTCATAGAAACTTATTCCCATTAAGCAAGATGACACCCAGCAGAGCCGCTCTCTCTTTTTGCTGATTGGTGAATAGCTTAACATTGACGTAACTATTTGGGAGGGAAGGGATTCCTCAGATGGTCTCTAAAGCTTCCCTGGATCTTTTATGTGATCTTGCTGTGGAAAGAGAATATTAATCTATATTCTGTCTTCTTTTGTCATGGGAAGAAAGAAAGCAAAAATAGTCATATGCCACCTTCTGGGGTTTTATACTCTTATTTGTGAGGAAGAAGCACATTTTAGCATGGTCAATCTAACTTTAAAGATGTAGTTTATGGGAGCCAGTTAATAAGAATTAGAAAAAGAAATCCCTTTAAAAAAATAGAGAAGAAAGAGCTGTCTTGCTGTTGTATGTTTTGACATTACTGTAGCTCTGGGTCAACAGAGCCCAGAGTGCAGGGTCATCGTGTGGGAGAGACTGAACAGTCTCTTAATTTCAAGCTTAACACAAACAAGCAGGTGCTGGAGCTACCCGGCTGTGCTAAACATCCAGTAGGGCATAGTGTACAGTGTGAAAAAGAGGCCTAGTCTCTTCTCCTTGTAAATAGTCTACCTTTGAGTTTGTGTTCAATCTTGGATGTCACACCATCAGAATACTTTAGTACAGCAAGACACTATACAGAAAGGAGTGATATGAGTGATGAAGACAGTAAACCTCAACTAAGATCGTCAACACACGTCACTAATATTAAATGTGCTAGGTATGAAGACAGGACAGTAAACAAGACAGACAGATTAAGAGATACTTTCTTTTCTTACATAATTTATAAGCTAGTGAAGAAGCTGGGGTCTTGGGGTAGAAGGACTTTGGTTCCTGATTGTTGTGACAAAATATCTGAGAAAACCTTATTACAGCTCACTGTTTCAGAACTTTTAGTTCATGGTCAGTTTTATTGTTTCAGAGCTTGTAGTTAAGCAGACTAATCATTTCAAGGAGCATGTGGTAGAGCAGAACTCACATCATGGCAACTAGAAAGCAGAGAGAACAGAAGGGTCTTAGAACAAGATAGATCTTCTAAGGACATAACCCCACACACCAGTATATCTCCTGCAACTAGGCCCCACCTCTCAATAGCACCATCATATTATTAATCCATCAGAAGATTAATCCATTGATAGGTCAGAGCCTTTGTGATCTAATCATTTCTCAGTGACAAGATTGGCCAGTTGGAACCAAGCCTTCAACATAGGGTCTTTTGGTTGCATATCATATTAAAACCCTGGCATTGAAATAATATTTTTGAATTCAAATACATAAGGAGTTGAGAAATCAGATTTAGAAAATGACAGATTGGTTGAGTATTGTGGCAAATTCCTATGATCCCCGCACTCTGGATGTGGAGGAAGAGGATCAGGGGTTCAAGTCTAGTCTAGTTAGGCTACATTAGACCTTCTCTAAAGCAAATGATAATGAAAGCTATAGAACTACCTGTCATCGATTGAGCTCTTTCACTATTCCAGACAGCATTAAGCTCTTTGCATAGTTATTTTTTTAATTTTATTAAAAGCCTTGGGGAAAATGGCTTTATTATTAGAAAATCTGATGCTAGAAAATTTAAACATTTTCCTTTAGACACTTGCTAGATTTGAGCTTATATCTGATTTCAAAGCCATGTCTTATGTAATGTATTGTTTTCTTTATCTTAAGGGCAGAACAAGACCAATGTAGGGAAATTGAAGGCAGGTATATTCTCCTGGAATAAAGAATTGTCTAATAGTTAGAGATATTTTGTTATAGAAGGGACTGCCATGTTAAATATTGAATCCCCTGTCAGTGAAGACAGGACAAGTAGAAAGTACCATTCTACTAATTGATTGGTAGAGGAGATTGACTCTTCTGGAAAGTGCAGTAATGTCTAAGGAATTAGAGAAGGAAGAAAGGTGGAATTGGAATAGAATGAAAGTGGTAGGGTTCTCGGAGTTGTAGAGAATCACAGTGAGAAAGTTATTAGGTGTGGTAAAAAGCACAGTGGATTGATTTGGTTAGACAAAGGAACTGTGGTAAAAAAAAACACTGAACTAAAAATTGGTAAGGAAAAGGGGGCCCACATAAACAAACTGAAATATTGTATTTATTCAATCTCAATTATAAGCTAAACAGGGCCAATAACTATGGTCAAGGTAGCTGGGCAGTGGCTCACGCCTTTAATTCCAGTATGCAGGAGGCAGAGGCAGGTGGACCTCTGAGTTCAAGGCCAGCCTGGTCTACAGAGCAAGTTCCAGGACAGGCTCTAAAGCTGCACTGAGAAACCATATCTTGAGAAACCAAAACCAAACTAAACCAAACCAAAATATTCCCCTCGCCAAAGAAAAGAACCAAGAAAAACTATGGTCAAAGTATCTAGATTTTAGCCTTATCTAGAAGTATTACTGGCCTTCAGAGTAAAAACAGAAGAAAAGAAAAAGAAAGAGTTATATTCCTAGGAGAAATGAGGTCTAGAGATATCCTGATCATTTTCCTAGCATTGCCTCAAGACTGGAGAATGGGCAGCTCAACAACTGAGAAAGTGATCTATTCGGGGCTGGAGAGATGGCCCAGAGAGGTTAAAAACACTTGTTCTTACAGAGGACCAGAGTTTGGTTCCAAGTGCCCACATGGGGGCCTAGGACTGCCTGTAACTCCAACACCTTCCTGACTGCTACTGGCAAATGTAGGTGAAATACTCATACACATAAAATAGATAATTTTTTAAAGTGATATACCAGTACTTCGGAGGCAGAAGCAGGAGGCCAACCTGGTCTAAAGAGTGAAACCCTGTCTCAAAAAAGAAACAAAGATGACATAATCTTTGTGCAGATATGAAATCTCACATTTCTGAGTATGTTTGTCAGCGCTCCTCCTTTCTTCATGTTCTGTTGAATTGCTTTGTCAAAGAGGGAAGGAAGAAAATGTTCTCTTTAGAGAAATGTTACCACAACAAAAGTCTCATCAGCACAAACTGTTCTAAAGTAACAAAAGCTATCAGCCCGCTTTCCCTGCACCAGTGGTGTGAGATGTTCTTTTCCAGCAGAGCTTCTACCTTGTCTGGGCTTCCCTGCCCTCACTGGAATCTCAGGCCTCTATGGTTAGGGAGACCTATTATTGTGCCTTTTCATAGTCACTTATCTGCTGAGTCCTAGAGCAAGAAGCCAGTAAAATGCATGTTCTTTCCTTGGCTTAAACATGTGTGAGACACAGTTGGAGTCAGAACCTAACTAGAAAGTTAGGTAGATAGAGCAGGGCTTAGGTAATGGATGGTATAGTGCTGTGGAAAAATTCTGGTTGCATTGTTTGTCAAAGATCTCGGATTTTTGGGACCCATCTAAAGATATTGCTAATTATCCAATAACCTCAGTAGAAGTCTGAAGGAATATTAAAACTTCATTCAGGCCTGTTGTGGTGTCATAGGCCCGTGATCCCAGGTACTTGAGAAACTGAGGCAGGAAGATTGCAAGTTCAAGGTCTGGCATAGGCTTAACAGAGTTTAGGGCCAGTCTAGGTAGCCGAGTGAGTGAGAAATAATAAGAGCTTGGAATATGTATCTCAGTGGTAGTTCACTCAGCATGAGTGAAGCCCAAGGTCTAATTCCTAGTACACCCTACCCTAAAACCCAGTTTATTCTGCCTCATATTGGTGACTGTTTTAGAGAACTAAAGTGAACCGAAAGATCTACCTCATTGTTAAATCTTCTCAGATTTTAGCTGTGCTGGCCTTGTGAATGCTGGATAAAATCTACCACTGAACCACATTCCCCAACTTACTTTACTGTGTTTTGTTGAGCTATGATTTCACTCTGAAACTTGGGCAAGCCTGGTGCTTCTTATGTAGCCTAGATTAACCTTAAACTCACAATGATTCTCATGCCTCTTCCTCCACAGTCCTAGAATTACAGGAGTGAACCACCATGCCTGGCAATGATGGTCTCTTGGTAAAGCAGGGAATTTATTAAGCTAACAGTATAGGAACTCCAGAGCTGGTAGTAAAGTTGTCTATGGGTAAAGGATTTGCTGAAGTGTTAGGTTATCCTGATAGTCTGAGATGGACAGATAGGACTTAAAAATACTGTCTTACTTAGGTTAGACTAGACTCTTTTTTTTATGTTGTTTTCCGTGTGTGTGTGTGTGTGTGTGTGTGTGTGTGTGTGTGTGTGTACTTACTACCATCTGTATGTGGAAATCAGAGGACAGTTTGTAGGAGTTGGTTCTCTCCTTACAATCCTATGAGTCTAAGGTGTTGAACACCTCAGACCATCAACCTATGAACAATCTCATTGGGCCTTTGTTGTTGTTGGGTTGTTTTTTCCCCCCAGATAGGGTTTTATGTATCCCAAGCTGTCCTCTAGCCTCAAACTCAGTTTTAGATCATAGATTTGAGAATTGAGAGTGTTATTGTTTTCTTCTCATGTAAAATTAAGGTATTTATTTGTTAGCTAAGAATATAACTTACTTAGTAGAGTGCTTAAGTGCCACCATGCACAAATCCCTGGGTTCCATTCCCAGAACCACACAAACCTAGTGTGCTGACAATTCCTGTAATCCCAGAAGTTGGGAGGTGGAGGCAAGAGGATCAGGGTCAAGGTCATCTTTGACTGCACAGGAATTGGGAGGCCGGAGACTACCTAGGTTACATCAAACCCTGCCTCCACGAAAAGGAATAAATTAGAACATTATAAAGACAGGGGCAGTGAGGAGTTGAGAAGGAAAAGCTTGTGAAAGTGCTCGCCACGCAGGCTGATGACCCAGATTCCATATCCAGGACCTACAGTGGAGGAGAGAACTAATGCTTGAAAGTTGTGCGCTGACCTTCACACGGTGCTGCTTGCCAGTCACCCTTCCAGTACTGACATTGAGGACAGATACAATAAACCAAACTCTACATGATAGTCGGCTATCTGTTCTGTTCCAGTTATTGATTGAGGGCTCAGGATTCTATTGTGAACAAAACAGATTCCTAGTTTCTGGAGCCTGCATTCTAGTGATTTATATATCACAGGTGATTAAGTGACATTAGAAAGATGATTAAATTATAGTAGTTTAATGATTCTCCCTTTTGTTTTCTCAAGATAAAATACTGATTACTGATTCTTATTCCAGAATAGTTGTCAGGATTAAATTTAAAAAAACATACTGACTGTTAAGACTTCTTTGGATAGCTGGGTATGGTATGGTATGTCTGTTGTCCCAGCTCTCCAGAGGCAGAGGCAAGGAAGGTCACCTTGCCTTCTAAATTTGAAGCCAATTGGCATATAGAGTGAGTTCCAGGCTAAAAAAGAAAGAAAAAGTTCATGCATTGACCAGGTGTGGTAAATACATATAATTCCAGCACTTGGGAGACAGAGACAGGAGAATCAGGAGTTCAAAGTCATTCTCAGTTACATAGGAAGTTTGAGGCTACCTTGGGCTATATGACACCCTGCCTACTCTCTATATCTATATATGCACATATGCACTAGATGCATATATAAACACACTTATATTAGATAAAATGAAAATTAAAATCACAATGAGATTCTACTATGAACCTATCAAGATGGCTAAAATAATTTTTAAAAAATTAAGTGTACTGTACCAAGTAAGGAATAAGAGCCATCATAATTCACGCTAACAGGAATGTAAGATGATAAAACTGTTCTGGTAATTTTACAGTTTATTATGAAGTTAAACATAACTTGCTATCTGTCCCAGTAATTCTCCTTCTAGGTTTTTACTCTATTAGGTAAATTAAAATTTACTTCCCTACTAAAAATTATATATGATTTTCTTTGAATTATATTTGATTTTCTTTGTAAGCTTTGCAGCTCTGAAAGAAAAGCTATTCTGGCAGTTGAGAGCCAAGGAATACCAAAGCCATACGTCACAACAAACCTCACACAAGAGACTTATTGGGAAAGACAGAAGAGGATGGCCGCCTCTGCTGAGAAGAAAAGCAGCAAAGAGCTGAGCAGGAGGCAGGCTTCATGTAGGCTTTCTTGAAGTGGGGGCCAGGTGGAGCTTTCTAGGGTGGCCTGGGATTAATGGGATTCTGTGATCTAATCTTGGGACAAGCTCAGGGATTGGTGGGATTTTGTGGCCTGATCTTGGACTTTTCTTTCCCTCATGCTTTGAGGGGCTTGCAAAGGGTTTGTGATATAACTCAAACTCACTGACATGGATCTCAATAACCCAAGCTGGCCTCAAACTTATGATCCTTCTGCCTCAACCTCCTGAATGCTGGGATTACATATGTCTGTCACCATAAAAAATGAAGTCTGTTGTACATAATAAATAATTCTTAAAGACATTATGCCGAGTGGAAAAAAATCAGTCTAAAAATTATATGTGAGAACTTTGGCATGGTGGTGCCTATCTATTATCCTAAAACTTCTTGGGAGGAGAAACAAAAGGATTACTACAAGTTTGAGACCAGTCTCATCTACATAGTGAGTTCGTAGCAACCAGGGGTATATAGTGAGATCTTGTCTCAAAAAAAGAAAAGAAAAAAAATTACAGTGAGTTCATTTATATGACATCCTTAGTCATCAGAGAAATACAAATCAAAACAACTCTGAGATTCCATCTTGCACCTGTAAGAATGGCCAAGATCAAAAGCACTGATGACAACTTATGCTGGAAAGGTTGTGGGATAATGGGAACACTCCTGCATTGCTGGTGGGAATGCAAGCTGATACAACCCCTTTAGATGTCAGTGTGGCAATTTCTCAGAAAATTAGGAAACAGCATTCCTCAAGACCCAGTAATGCCACTTTTGGGTATATATCCAAAGGATGTTTAATTGTGCCACAAGGACATGTGCTCAACCATGTTCATAGCAGCCTTATTTGTCATAGCCGGAACCTGGAAACAACCTAAATGCCCCTTGACCGAAACATGGATAAGGAAAATATGGTACATTTACACAATGGAATACTACACAGCAGAAAAAATAACAACATCTTGAATTTTGTGGGCAGATGAATGGAGCTAGAAAACACTGTTTTGAGTGAGGTAACCCAGACCCAGAAAGATAATTATCACATGTACTCACTCATAAGTGGTTTTTAAACATAAAGCAAAGAAAACCAGTCTACAAATCACAGTCCCAGAGAACCTAGATAACAATGAGGACCCTAAGAGAGACATACATGGATCTAATCTAGAAAAAGACAAGCTCTCCTGAGTAAATTGGGAGCATGGGGACCTTGAGAGAGGGTTGAAGGGGAGGTAAAAAGGAAGGGGAGCAGAGGAAAATGTAGAGTTCAATAAAAATCAATTAAAAAACGTTAAAAAATTTTTTGGAATTTAACTGGCTCTTTGGAACCTATTCTCTATAGTGGGATGCCTTGCCCAGCCTTGAAGCAATGGGAGGAGCTTGGTCCTGCCTTAACAGACTTTGTTAACTCCTGTGGGAGATGGAGGATTGGGTGGGGCTGTGTGTGTGTGTGTGTGTGTGTGTGTGTGTGTGTGTGTGTAGGGGTGGATGGGAAACTGCGGTTGGTATATAAAATTAAAAAAAAGGAAAGCCTAAAAAAAAGATTTTTTTTTTTAATTTGAAAGATCCTTTCTCCTCATTATGTGTTCTTTAATTATTTCTATAGGGTAGAACAAGAGGACTGAATTGGATGGTCAATTTGTGGGAGATGGGTGGTTTGGACTTGTGAGATCTTCCTCAGGGTAGAAACTGAGTCAATGGTAATTTGTTTCTCTGGAGTTGTTCAGGTTTGGGCAGTAGACTTATGAATAAACTACTAAGTAAATATATTATAATAGTGGTAATCAAAGAAATAATCATACTGCAGCTGTGAACTTTATATATATGATTTAATTTCATCTTTGGAACACCTTTTGAAACAGAAATTATTGTCTTCCTTTACAATGAGGAAATGAAAGCTCAAAGTTTCAGAGGTCCTTTCTGGCCTCCCCAGGCACTGGACGCATGTGTTGCGCATACACACACACACAAGCAAAAACACTCAGACACATACAGCTTTAAAATAATTTTAACTTGTTGGTGGCAGTGCACACTTTTAATCCCAGTACTCGGGAGGCAGAGCCAGGTGGATCTCTGTGAGTTTGAGGCACACATGGTCTACAGAGAAAGTTCCAGGACAGCTAGCACTGGAACACAGAGAAACCCTGTCTCAGAAAACCAAAATAGTAATAATAATAACAGTAATAATAATCATCATCATTAACAGTTTTTTTACATGTATATAATGATTTTAGTCATTTTTATGTGCATTATCCTCCCTCCCTGCTTCCATGCTGTGTGCATTTGTGTTTGTGTGTGTTTGTGTTACCCACTCAGTTTAGGTCCATGTCCCCCTTTTCAGGCTGGGTGGATGGTTATTTACTGGAACATGGGAAACTTATCAGTGACTACACCACTGACAGAAATGACACACTACCCCTAAGTAACCGTTAACAGTGGTCATCAGGGGATTGGGTCTTGTGGACTCATCCGTGATGAAATAGAGACAGATCCAGTATGGCACAGGTCTTGTGCAGGTAACTCAGTTGCTGTGAATTTATAAGCGGAACAACTATGTCACGTCCAGAAGATGTCTCTGCATATCTCTCCATCTTCCAGCTCTTCTTTCTTTTCTCTTCTTCTACAATGACCTCAGTGGGACTGATAACAGATGTCCTGTTGAGGGCTGAGCACTCTGCTGTCACTTCTCAGTGAAGAGACTCTGCATTGCCGGACCTGGAGGTGCACACCTTTAATCTCAGCACTCAGGAGGCAGAGGCCAGTGGGCTACAGAGTGAGTGACAGCCAAAGATACACAGACAAAGCCTTTCTTGACAATTAAACATCAAGTGCTGCGGTTAGAAGCTCCTGACTGAGGCTGAGCATATCAGCAGAAGTTTCTGTACATGATGTTGGTTGGCAAGGGAAGTTTGGAGATACTTTTCTTATTCTGTTGCTTTTGTTTTAGTCTTGTTCTTGTATTGTTGAGATAAGGTCTCCTGTAAGCCACACTGGCCTTGAACTCCTGGCCTTCTATTCCCAAATGCTAGAGCTAACATCTTTCTGCATTTTTGCTTTCCTGATTCTAACTCCTACGCACATCCTATTGCAATCACCCTTTTATTTCCTATCTCATGGAACATTCGGTGTTTTGCTCTTTATCCAGGCAAAGTGCAGATTGAATTCTGCTTAGACCTTTGGAACACAACAAAAGATGATCATCATCATAATAATCTTCATGTGAAACTGATTCTTAGGTTCATCTTTTCCTCACCTGGGACAGTTTAGCATCTCACTCTATAGCCCAGGCTAGTCTTGAACTCTAGACAACTTCTAGCCTCCCAAGTGTTAGGGTTACAAACATGAGTTAAATGACCCCTTTTCCATTTTTTTAGTTAGCATTCAAAATAATGGGTTTCATTGCAACATGCTCATATATATGTATACATAAATACTTTATTCTTATTTTCCTTTTTTAAAAAAAAATTTAACTTAATTTTATGTGCATTGATTTGAAGGCATCAGATCCCCTGGAATTGGAGTTACAGACAGTTGTGAGCTGCTGTGTGGGTGCTGGGAACTGAACCTAGCTCCTCTGAAAGAGCAGTCAGTGCTCTTAACCACTGAGCCTCTCTACAGACCCCCTTATTTTCCTTTTACTAGTGTTCCGTACCAACCCTGCTATGAAATAAGTTCTTGATAATGCAGTTCTGGCTGGCCTGAAACTTATTATGTAGACCAGGCTGGCCTGAACTCACAGCAGTCCTTATGCCTGCAGCCTCACAAGTGCATGGATTATATGCATGAGCCATCACACTTGGTTCATAGTTAGCTTTATAGGTTTTTGTAAACTATGTATTAGTTCCTGGCCAGCTGTCTTTGCCAAGGCTTCACATGGCCTTCCATAATGTAAGGGTGGAGAAATGGATTCAGGTCTCTGTGGGGCAAAAGAAATTACCACTTGGTCTCTCATAGTCTCTTTGACATTTTTGGAAGCAGAAATATAGATCTGCTAAAACATTCAGTGTTCGTTTTTGTGAGTTTCTTAAACTTTAAAGACATTGGCTTTCTATTAGAGCTTTTAATTTTGTGGGTTTTTACCCTCCCCCCCCCACATTTTGTAGTGCAGGCTGTCCTGAAACCACTATGTAGCCCATATGGCCTCAAACTCACAGCAGTCTTTCTGCCTCAGCCTACCAAGTGCTGGAATTACAGGCGTGCACCATTATGTGTGATTTTATTGTTTAGGAAGTGGTCTATAACAGAAATACTAGTTTATTTGTTTTGAGACTGGATGTAGCCCTAGCTGCCCTGGAACTCACTAGAGAGACCAAGTTGGTCTTGAACCTGCATTGATTCCCTCAACCCTGCCTCCTGAGTTGAGTACTGGATTATACCAGTTGACAGAAGTAGTTTTAAGGGCCAGAGTGCTGGTATTCACAAAGAACTCTGGGAGTTTTAAGAAGAATCAGATGTCATGAACTAGTATATGCTGTAGAGGAGAGGATACATTGTCAGTTGGCACTCAAGCCAGGGTCCCAGTTGACAGACACATGGAGCTACACATTTCAGAGAGTAGGCATACTTTGCAATCTGTCTCAGTGACTTGCCAGATACAGGATGAAGCAGCAGCTCCCCCAGATGGCGTCCCGCATGCTTCCAGGAAAACCAGCTTGACAGACAGGGAAATTCTTTCTCACTAAGCAGGCTGTTGTTTCCCTTCCTCCCTTCTCTGTTGTAGAGTTTGCTTTATCTTTTCTGGATGACAGTCCTGATGATTAACAGGCTTTCTGTCTTATGTGTGTATTAGTGTCCTTGTGTTTCTTCTTATGTGTACATATATCAGGTTGTACTTGTGTGCTATGTGTCTTTCTGCATTTAGATGTGTCAGTGTCTGTAACAAAAAGTGGAAGACCAAACACTGAGATAGAGAAACCAGGTCACATATCTGAAAGGTTAGGGGCACTATGTGCAGCCTGGAGGGAAAATTGAAGCCCCATAGTTGCTGGTAATGTAAGCAAAATTTGGGCTCTACCAAGTTGTAGGCAGATTGCTAGGATCACCTGGCAGCCAGGAGTGGTGAGCCAACACAAAGGAAAAAAACCCTGTTTTACATATTTATTAACCCTGCTTTTGATTCTTCCTGTCAGAGAACTGCTAGCTAGCTCACAAGCCCTGCTTCGCTTTAGATCTAACTGGTTTTTGTCTGTTTGTGTTTTATGCAGGTTTCTCTACACGTTTGTGTCTATATCATGTGCAGCGTGAGCCACAAGTATTAGAAAGAATTGGCTTGAGCCACAAGTAAAAGAAAGAGGGTTAGTGACCCTCTCTGTTCACTTCCTCACTCTCCTGTCTTCCCCTCCACATGTTTAGTATCTGCTTTCTGCTGGATTCTGGATGTACAAAGAGCAGGAAAGCAGACAGATTTCCTTCCTGTGAAGATTTTATTGATTATTGATGGGCATGGGGGCACAGGCCTGCAATTTTATCATTTGGAAGTTGAAATTGCAGTGTCAGGAGTTCGAGGCTTCTTTCAGCTACATAGTGAACTCCAGCCCAGGATCTGATGAGAGATTGAGGCCTGTGAGATGAATCAGCAGGTAAAGGCATTTGTTGCCAAGCCTTAGTTTGATCCCTGGGATCAGATGGTGGAAAGAATTAACTAACCTTCACAAGTTGTGGTACAAGGATGTGTGTACATGCGCACACACACACATTCACGCACACAAAATAAATAAGTAAATAAAGTATAATAAATGTTCATTTACAGGGGGCTGGAGAGATGGCTCAGATGTTAAGAGTACTGGCTATACTTCCAAAGGTCCTGAGTTCAATTCCCAGCAACCACATGGTGGCTCACAACCATCTGTAATGAGATATGGTGCCTTCTTCTGGCCTGCAGGGACATATGCAGGCAGACCACTATATACTTATTAAAAACAAATAAATCTTTTTTAAAAAGGTTCATTTACATAAGCAGATGAAAACATATTTTGAGAAGGGAAATTTGATGAGTCTTAAATGAAGGTAGGAAGCCAAAAACATGGCCAGTTTGGGAGACAAGAACAGGAAGGTATCTAGAGAAGTTTCTTTGCCCCTCAGTTAGGGACATCAATAGTAGATATCTTCAGTGAGTGGTATGAAGCTCAAAAATGATACATGGGATATCAAGGATTCTTTGTGAATTGGAGCCGTGCACACAGTGCAGTTGTAGTGTTACCCAATTTCTGTTTGTTTCCTTTCCATGCCCAGTAGCCATAGGCCTTCTACGTGTAGGGCCACATAGCCATGCACCTCAAATTTGCTATTCTGATTCTACCACTTCTACCTCCCAAGTGCTGGCATTACAGGTGTGTGCCTTTAGCTGGTTCAGCATTGTCTCATATGTTTCTTTACTTTAACCATGGATTATGGTTTGCATGTGAAGTGTTCTTCCAAAATGTACAGAAGGCTCAGTTTTAGTAGTGGTGCTGCTGAGGAGGGTTGGTTGATGAGAGAAGCCTACTTTATCGTTGGGCTTAACCTGTTGAGTTAATAGCTGGATGGAAAGGGGAGGATGACTTGGAGGAAGGAAGTCACTAAGGACCTGCCTTTGAAGGTTGTCCCTAAGACCTGCCCTCTCTTCTCTGTTTCCTGACCACCATGTGACGAGTAGATTTTCCTCCTCTTTCTGCTGTGATGCTTCTCCCTTCCCAGGGGCCTAAAAACAGTGGATCCAGTTGACCATAGATTAAACTCCTGAAACCAGGAGCCAAAATAAATCTTTCCTACCTTAGACTGGTTTTCAGGTAATTGTAACAGTATTGAGAGGGTGATTAACATAGATGATTTTCTCTAGTGTTTGAATGTGTTTATAATGGTTATGGTATTTCTATTACATTTCACATCTGGTCACTCTTAAAGGGAGTTCTGTTACTCCATTTTTTCTGTTGTGTGGTCATACTTTTATAGTCATATGTCATAGGGTCTTTTTGGAAGGCCACATGATAGCAACTTTGACTACTATACCAACCTCTCTGGGGCTTATTATTTGCTTGTTTAATGACTGGCTAGGTTATTTTAGTAGTCTTTTCTACATGCTCCCTGATTTCAGTCCTTAGAAAGTACAGCCTTACACATGTATACAAACATGTTAGGTTGATAATGGTTGTGGCAGAGCTGTCTTTGACATCTCTTTCCCTGCCACATCCAGTTTTTCAAGTTCCATCAATTGTAATCTTATGACTCTCTAATACAGTTGGGTTTTTTTTTTTTAATTCTTTGGGGAGCCTGCCATCCACCTCCCAAATAAATATACCAAGGCTCATTCGTACTTATGAATGCCTAGCCTTAACTTGTCTTGTTCCTAGCTGCTTTTCTTAACTTAAAATTTCCCATCTATCTCTGGCCTCTGGGCTTTTACTTTTCTATAGTTTATATATTTCTTTCCTTCTTATTCCGTGGCTAGTTGTATGATTGGGTGGCTGGCTCCTGGTGTCCTCTCTTCTTCTTTTCTTGCTCCTCCTCTTCTCATTCTTCCTCTTATTTATCTTCTCTGCCTGCTAGCCCAACCTATTTCTCTCTCATGCCTAGTTATTGGCCATTCAGCTCTTTATTAGACCAATCAAGTGTTTTAGACAGATAAAGTAACACAGCTTTACAGAGTTAAACAAATGCAGCATAAAAGAATGCAACACTTCTTTGTATCATTAAGTATCCCACAACAAAAAAGAATGTAACACATCTTTAACTAATATTCTACAATACTCTTTATTTTCAACAGTGCCTTGGGGCATAAATTACTTAACAGGATGATACTATCAGAGGTCCTTTAAAGGAATAGTTTCTGAGGTCATTGTTTGAGATTTGTATTTACCACTGGAAAAGTTCTTTAGAGCTGCTTTTTTTTTAACAAAAAAAGATTATTTATTTATTTATTTATTTATTTATTTATTTATTATGTATACAGTGTTCTGTCTGCATGTTTGACTCCAGGCCAGAAGAGGGCACCAGATCTCATTACAGATGGTTGTGAGCCACCATGTGGTTGCTGGGAATTGAACTTGGGACCTCTGGAAGAGCAGCCAGTGCTCTTAGCCTCTGAGCCATTTCTCTGTAACATGAGGGGACTGGCTTGTTTGTTTGTTGGGGTTTTTGTCCCGCCCAGTACCCCACAACTGTTTAGTCCCAAAGAAAATCACACATAGATTTCTATAAGTTATAAAGCTGATTGACCCATTAGCTCTAGCCTCTCACTGGCTAACTCTCACATCTTGATTAACCCATTTTTCTGATCTATGTTAGCCATGTGGCTCAGTGGGGAAGATCACATCCTGCTGCTTTGATGATCTGGGCAGGAGTGGGAGGAATCAACTTCCTCCTTTTCAGAATTCTCCTGTTCTCATTACATCATTTCTACTTCCTGCCTGGTTTTCCCACCTATACTTTCTGCCTGGCCAATCAGCATTTATTTAAAACATGATTGACAGATTACAGACAATTCTCCCGCATTTCTCCAGCCCCTCCAATTGTTTTTTCTCCAATTTTCTCCATGTAATAATTTGGTCTATAATTTGTCCCACTCAAGTAAGTTTTATTTTCTCTTGTTTCAACTATTTGAGTTCAACACTGTTACAAAAATAGTTTATACTCACTACATGGTTTCTTTAGTCTTGAACTTACAGGGATTTAAAGCCTGATTTACTTCCAGGCAATGCCTTTGAGCTGAGATTCTAGAGCTATAGGTAAGTCATGCTTTTCTTTAGATAATATTCTCTCTTTCGGGGTTGCGCACTTAGCAGAGGTGTCTGCCCAAAGCATAATTGTCATCTTATTAGTTATGGAAATGATAGTTGAAGTCCATGATAGCATTCTCATTGGCACTGCATTATGTCTATTTGAGGGCTGAGTAGAAGACTGGCCTACCTGATGACCGTACTCAGTTCTTGACACCAGCCACAGGTAGCAAGATGAGAATTGTTGGTGTCCTGTCTCTTCCAGGATCCAGCTATACATCTAGGGCAAAAGTAAGCCTGTGTACTTACCTACACTATTCTGGAACAGAATTTCTGTCTCAGTAAATGCATGTGGGCAGAGTCAGTGAGTAGCAGGGTCAAAGACTGCTATACTTTTGCCTTCTTATTGAATTTTGGAAGGTTTTCTTGAACATATGTATTTCTTTATTTGCTTTATTCCCTTAGAGCTTTTGAAAACTATTCTTCTTCAGTTTTTCCTTTTATTGAAAATAGATTTTTTCTTACATATAATGTATCCTGATTATGATTTCCCCCCTTCTACTCCTCAGTTCTTCCCCATGTCCCTTTCATCAGGATCTACTTGCTTTCTGTTTCTCATTGGAAGCAAAAAGGCATCTATAGAATAATAATAAAATAGAATGACATAAAGACCTAGCACATCAGAACTGAACAAAACAAAGAGAAAAGAGTCCAAGAGAAAGCATAAGAAACAGAGACCCACTCATTTGCATATTCAGGAATCCCATAAAAACACTAAACTGGGAGCCATATTATATACATAAAGGACCTATAGGTTAAAAAGAAAGAAGGAAAAATATATAAATTAAATTTTAAGGGCCGTCGAGATGGCTCAGAGGTTAAGAGTACTGGCTGCTCTCCAGAAGTCCTGAGTTCAATTCCCAGCAACCACATGGTGGCTCACAACTATCTGTAATGAGATCTGGTGCCCTCTTCTGGCCTGCAGGCAGACATGCAGGCAGAACACTGTATACATGATAAATAACTCAATCTTTAAAAAAAATTTTTTAAGAAAGTAATAGTATAAAAAGAGAGGAAGAGAAGAGTAAAGCTGTAAATATAGAGCAAAGGCTTTTATATTCTTGTTGCATTTTTATGTATGGGTTGTATGTTTTGTTCATATAACCAGAGATGTCATTGTAAATATATGTACATTTATAAATAATATTTCTGTCATTGAAAAAAAAAAAGAAAGGAAGAGCCCTGATGTGACATTATGAGACAAGGACCCTCCGTGATGCCATTGAGTTGGTTTTCTGTTGGTCATCTACTGCTGAGCATGCAGCCTTACCTGTAAGAGTAGTTTTCTGTTTGTTTTTGTTTTTTCCTCCAGTGAGACCCCCTTGGAGGAAACTAAAATTTCATTTGCAAATGGTTATCTATTGGAGATTGCTTTTGAGTGAGGTGGGCACATGTGTCCACTGCTTTCAACTCTAGCACCTGAACTGGTGCAGACCCACATAGGCCCTGTACATCCTGTCTCAGTCTCTGTGAATTCATATGTGTGTGGATAAAGTTGGTTTAGAGGGTCTTGTTTTCTTGGTGTCCTCCATCCCCTCTGTCTCTCACATTTCTTCTGCCTTCTCATCTATGGGGTTCCCTGATCCTTGAGGAGGTTGGAGACATTTGATATAGACATCCCATTTAGGGCGGAGTGTTCCAAGGTCTCTTACTCTCTAAATGTCTGGCTGTGGGTCTCTGTATTTGTTCCCATCTGCTGTAGAAGGAAACTTCCTCTGATTATGAGCAGGAATCTATGAGTATAGCAGAATGTCTTTACGAGTAATTTTATTAGTACTGAAAAAAAACCGGTAGTATTTGTTTTTATCCTAGGTCTCTGGGCTATTTAATCTTGGGTTCTTGGTCACCCAAGCCGTGTCAGGTATACATTCCGTCTCCTGGAGTGGGCTTTAAGTCAGATCAGATATTGATTGATTACTCCCACAAGCTTTGTGCCACCATTGATTGCTCTAGCATATCTTGCAGACAGGACATAATAGATCAGAGGGTTTGTGTTTACATTTCCCTTTTGGTAGCATGCAGAGTATCTTCCTGTACCAAAGACACTAGAAAGTAGGAGTAAAGGCTCTGTGTAGGCACCAGCTCAACTTCTCCATGTTCAGTGAGTTGCACAGGTGTTGCCTTTAGCAATGGAGACTTACTATCAGTTTGTGAAGAGACAGTCTTTGCAAAGACTGGATTGTTGGGGATTCCCATGAGACCTCTTTGGCCAAGAACTCAATTGGATGCAACTCAGTCCTGATATTGGAAACTTCATTTGGTGACAAGAGATGTCTAGTTGGGACTCTTTCTCCCCATTATTTAGTGATTTCATTTAGATTGTCTTCATATATGTATAAATTTTAGGAAGCTTCTATTGGATTAGGTTTGTGTACCATCCCTCAAATAGCCCTCATTCTTTTTTTTTTATTGAGAAAAGGAAAAAAAAAGTATCCGCCTCCTCCCAGCCTCCCGTTTCCCTCCCCCTCTTCCCACCCTTCTCCCCCTCCCCCAAACTCCTCTCCCCCTCCCTCTCCAGTCCATAGAGCAGTCAGGGTTCCCTGCCCTGTGGAAAGTCCAAGGTCCTCCCCCTTCTTGTCTGTCTCTCTCCATATGCCCTCCTTTGTCCTCCCCTCCCCCTTCCCACTTGATCTTCTTGTTCTCCCCATCCATTCATAACTATTCTGTTCTCTTTTCTAACAAGATCTATCTGTTGTGCCCTAGTCCCTTCCTCTGCATTTAGTCTCCGTGGTTTTATGGATTGTAGCTTGGTTATCATTGACTTAGCTAATATCACATATAAGGGAATACATAATGTATTTGTCTTTCTGGGTCTGGAAGACCTCAGAATGATTTTTTTTTCTAGTTTCAACTATTCACTTTCAAATTTCATGATTCATTCTAAAGTCTGAGTAATAGTTGTAATTGTGTAAATATACCACATTAATTTTTTTCTATCTGTTCTTCTGTGGAGGAACATCTATGTTGTTTTTAATTTCTAGCTATTATGAATAGAGCAACAGTGGACATGGTTAAACAGATATCTTTGTGGTAGGATGAAGCATCCTTTGAGTATATGCCCAAAAGTGATAGAACTGATTCTTGAGATAGATTGATTCCCATTTTCCTGAGGAACCATTACACTGATTTCAATAGTAGCTGTACAAGTTTGCCCTTCACTAGCAATGGATGAGTGTTCTCCATACTCCACATTCTTGCCAGCATGAGCTGTCATTTGTGCTATTGATCTTAGCCATTCTGATGGATATAAGATGAAACTCAAAGTAATTTTGATTGGCATTTTCCTGATGGCTAAGGATGTTGAACATTTCTTTAAATGTTTCTCTGCCATTTGACTTTCCCTTTTTGAGAATTCTCTAGATCTGTACCCCATTTTTAATTGGGTTGTTTGTTTCCTTGATACCTAGTTTTTTTTAGTTCCTCATATATTTGTGTATATGATGTATAGTTGGTAAAAAAATCTTTTCTTATTTTGTGGGCTGTCACTTTGTCCAAATGATGGTATCTTTTGCTGTGCAGAAGCTTCTCAGTTTCATAAGGTCCCATTTATTAATTTGGATCTTAGTTCCTGTGCTAATGATGATCTGTGCCAATGAGTTTAAGACTATCCCCCACTTTCTTTTATATCAGGTGCAGTGTATCTAGTTTTATGTTGAGGTCTTTGATATGGAGTTGGGTTTTGTGCAGGGTAACAAGTGTGGATCCATTTGCATTCTTCTACATATAACTATCCAGTTTGACCAACACATTTGTTGAGGATGTCATCTTTTTTTTCCAGTATGTATCTGACTTTATAAAAACTCAGGTGTCGCCGGGCGGTGGTGGCGCACGCCTTTAATCCCAGCATTCGGGAGGCAGAGGCAGGCGGATCTCTGTGAGTTCGAGACCAGCCTGGTCTACAGAGTTAGTTCCAGGACAGGCTCCAAAGCCACAGAGAA
>NW_004949139.1:2288994-2298075 GCF_000317375.1 Microtus ochrogaster
AAAAAAAACAACAACAAACCTCAGGTGTCCATAGGTGTGTGGATTTATGTTTGGGTCTTCAGTTCTCTTCCATTGATTGACATGTTTGTTTTTCTGCCAAGACCATGTGGTTTGTATTACTATAGCTCTGTAGTACAACTTGAAATTGGGGATGGTGAGACTTCCAGCAGTTCTTCTATTATTCAGAATTGTTTTAGCTGTCTTAAATCTTTTCTGTTTCCATATGAAGCTGAAGATTGTCCTTTCAAATTCTGTGAAGAATTGTTCTGGAGTATTGATGGATATTGCATTGAATCTGTAGATTCCTTTTGGTAGATGGCTATTTTTACTATATTAATTCTTTCAATCCATAAACATGGGAGATCTTTCTATCTTCTGATATTTTCTTCAGTTTCTTTCTTCTATGCCTTAAAGTTTTTATTATGCAAGTCTTTAACTTGTTCGGTTAGAGTTACCCCAAGATATTTTATATTATTTTAGGCTATTGTGAAAGGTGTTTCCATGATTTATTTCTCAGTCTGTCATTTATATATAAGAGGGCTACTGCTTTATGTTAGTTAATTTTTTGTATCCAGCTACTTTGCTAAATGTGTTTATCAGCTGTAAGCCTTTTCTGGTAGAATTTTTAGGATCACTTATGTATATTATCATCATCTGCAAATAAAGATACTTTGACTTCTTCCTTTTCAGTTTGTATTTCCTTGCTCTTTTTCAGTTGTCTTATTGCTCTAAGATTTCAAGTACTATAGTGAATAGGTATTGAGTGGACAACCTTGTCTTGTTCCTGATTTTAGTGGAATTGCTTTTGCTTTGAGTTTCTCTCCATTTAAGTTGATGTTGGCTTTGGGCTTGATGTCAACTGCCTTTATTATGTTGAAGTATGTCCCTTGTATCCCTAACCTCTCCAGGACTTTCATCATAAAGAGGTGTTGGATTTTTGTCAAAGGCCTTTTCTGTATCTAATGAGATGATCATGTGTTTTTTTCTCTTTCAGTTTGTTTATGTGGTGAATTATATTTATTAATTCATGTATGTTGAACTATCCCTGCATTCCTGGGATGGTCTGTTTGATCATGGTGGATCATCTTTATGTTCTTGGATTCCGTTTGCGAGTATTTTATTGAGAATTTTTGCATCTAAATTCATAAGGGAAATTGGCCTGTAATTCTCTTTGTTTGTTGGGTTGTTGTGTGGTTTGGTTATCAGAGTAACTATGGCCTCATAAAATGAATTGGGCAGTGTTCCTTCTGTTTCTATTTTGTAAACACTTGAGGAGTGTCTCAGAGTGTGGGTGCACCCCTCGCGGTCCTGAGTTCCTTGCTCGTGCTCCCCCTCCTTCTGCTCCTGATTTGGACCTTGAGATTTCTGTCCGGTGCTCCAATCTGGGTCTCTGTCTCTGTCTCCTTTCATCGCCTGATGAAGGTTAATATTCAGGGGGATGCCTATATGTTTGTCTTTGGATTCACCTTCTTATTTAGCTTCTCTAGGATTGCGAATTATAAGCTCACTGTCCTTTAATTATGGCTAGAAACCAAATATGAGTGAGTACATCCCATGTTCCTCTTTTTGGGTCTGGCTTACCTCACTCAGGATAGTGTTTTCTATTTCCATCCATTTGTACGCAAACTTCAAGAAGTCCTTGTTTATGCCTGCTGAGTAGTACTCTAATATGTATATATTCCATACTTTCTTCATCCATTCTTCCATTGAAGGGCATCTAGGTTGTTTCCAGGTTCTGGCTATTACAAACAATGCTGCTATGAACATAGTTGAGCATATACTTTTGTTGTATGATAGGGCCTCTCTTGGGTATATTCCCAAGAGTGGTATTGCTGGGTCCAGGGGTAGGTTGATCCCGAATTTCCTGAGAAACCGCCACACTGCTTTCCAGAGTGGTTGCACAAGTTTGCATTCCCACCAGCAATGGGTGAGTGTACCCCTTGATTAGATAGAAATTTAAAATTAGATAGAAAATTATCTATTTCCTTTAGATTTTCCAATTCGGTTAAGTATAGGTTTTAAAAATATATCCTTATTATCTGGGTTTCCTCAGTGTTTGTTGTTAAATCCCCTTTTCAATTCTAATTTTGTTAATTTTAATATTTTTTCTGCCTTTTAGTTAATTTGCATAAGAAACTGTCAACCTTTCTGATTTTTCTCAAAGAACCAAATCTTTATTTCACTGATTCTTTGTATTTTTTTTGTTTCTATTTTACTGACTTCAGCCCTAAGTTTGATTATATCTTGCTGTGTCCTTTTTGGATATTTCTTCCTTTTTCTAGAGCTTTCAGTTGTACTTTTAAGTTACAAGTATGATATCTCCCAAATTTTTAAAAATTAATTTTTTAAAAATGATCTTTTGTCATTTTACATACCAATCCCCCTTCCTCCTCCCTCTACTTCTCCTGCTCTCCCTACCTCATCCTCCATCCACTCCTCAGAGAGGGTGAGGCTTCCCGGGGAGTCAACAGAGTCTGGCACTTCACGTTGAGGCAGGACCAGGCCCTCTCCACTATATCTAGGCCGAGCAAGGTATCTCTCCAAAGAGAATGGGTTTCAAAAAACCAGTACAAGCATTAGAGATAAATCCTGGTCCCTTTGCCAGTGGCCCCACAGACTGTCCAAGCCTCACAACTGTCCCCCACATTCAGTGGCCTAGTTTGGTCCTGTGCTGGTTTCACCACTATCAGCCCAGAGTCAGTGCGCTCTCACTAGCTCAGGTCGGGAGTTTCTATGGAATACCCATCATGGTCTTGACTACTTGGCTCATATTATTGCTCCTCTGTCTCTTTCCGACTGGTTTCCGGAAGCTCAGCCCAGTGTTTAGTTGTGGATCTCTGCATCTGCTTCCATCAGTTGGTAGATGAAGTCCTATGATGACAATTAAGGTCAATCAGACTACAGGGGAAGGCCAGTTCAGGCACGCTCTCCTCTATTAGGGTCTTAGCTGGGGTCATCCTTGTGGATTCCTGGGAATTTCCCTAGTGTCAGGTTTCATGCTAGCCCCACAATGGTTCCCACAATCAAGATATGTATTTCCTTGCTCCCCTTCTCTATCATTTCCCCATCTCAACCATCCCATTCCCTCATGTTCTCCTCCTTTCTGCCCTCTACCCATGCTCCCAATTTTCTCAGGAGGAGATCTCCCCAATTTTTTAATGTAGGCACTTAGTGCTTATGAACTTGCACTTCTGTGTGAGGTGAAAATCTACATTAGCCTATCTGCTCCCCTGGTCTGTGTGGCCTGTGGGTTCCCAGAGAATGTCTTCCTCAGTTTTACTGGAGACCTCGTCCATTTAGCTTTTCTTGGTATCAAGCTACAAGTACCTTCAATCCCAGCAGTTTTTGTAAATATCCTTTTTTTTTTTATTCAGGCATTTGCCAAACTGATGCAGTTTAGCTTCTAAGATCAAAGGAGATTGGGTGTGTTCATGGTGGTATGGGCATAGACTGCAAATATCCTTTCTGATGCATTTGGTCCTGTGCTGTATATTCATCCTTTTGATACCAATTATTAAATGTTCTTTTCTTTCTGAAGAAAATATTCTAATTAGTCATCTATTTCTGTCCTTCTGTCAGGAAACAAAGGTCACCAACCCGTAGTCCTTGACTGTTTTGGATACTTTGGTCCTAATAGTTTGCAAGACTGGAGATATTAGAGTAATCCGGTCTTTGCTGTTCTGTCCCAGTGCCTGGAAAGCTGTAACCTTAGATGTTGACCTTAGGAGTTGACCTGTATCATGTACTTAATGTTATGTTACAGCACCAAGAATGATTCCATGATAATGGCTGCCTTTATTTTCAACCTCAGTTGTATATTCTCTGTACTTTTATATGTGCTGGTGCTGGAAATAAAGGGAAAAAGAGAGGGTGTTGTTGCTGCTTTGGAAGAAGCTTCCTAGTGGCAGAAATTTGGGAAACAGTTGAAGTTGCTATCTTAAGTGAACAGTAGGAGTCACAGCAGAGGAAGACCTAAGTTAGCTTTATCCATGTTCAGGATGACCACTGATGAACAACCTGGATCTGAACAGATGGCTCAGTGTGGTCTGGAGAAGAAGGGGAGTGAGGGAGTAGCATGTACAAATCATTGGGCTGATGAAATGGCTGGCACTTTCAGAGACTAGCAATTTACTACCATCAGGAAGAGGAGAAAGACGCAGTTGATGCTCTGGTAGCATCAGGTAGAACTCAGACCATAGAAGATTGTGCAAAAGACTATCTAGTTTCAATTTATGGTGGAGTTAGGGATTGCAAGGAATTCCAGTGTAGAACAGAAAGAACCTTTGAAGTTAGTAGACAGTTGTGTCTTTTCTTAATTTTCTCCATTGCAGTTCTAGCACATTGACTTGTGTTAGCAGGCACTAAGGGAATATCTGTCTTCTACATCCTCTGTGGGACTCTCATTATTATAATAGTGGTTCCCAGGATTGTACATACTTAGTTATATTATCCTCTAACCCCCGCCCTCCACACACTCACTTTGTTTCAGGTACTAGTCTAAGCTGTTATAACAAATTAACTCATAAGTAAGTGATTTATATATAGGGATATTATTCTTACCTGCATTTTACAGATGATGTCTATGATGCATTGAAAGTAAGTGGTAGACCCACAATTCAAACCGAGGCAGCCAGCTTTAGAAGCAAGGTCTGACTTGAATTCCAGCTAGTATAATAATTGCTAAGACATCTGTCCAGCATTCTGTGTGCTGTAGGATAAACTCAAGAGACAGTCTTTCAGTTATTTAGTACCTAAATATCTTGCTCTGTGCCAGGGCCCATACTTGTAGGTAGGTTTCAGGAGCTAAATTCATTATTCATTTAAGTATTCTAGGGAATTTATAAGGTAAGTGAATAAAAAGATAAATAATAAATATAGTTTCAAGTTTTGATTTACTTAGGGCAAGTAGGAAGAAGCTAATTAAATAGTAATTATAGTGTTGTGGGAGTATTGTCATAAATATGTTCTTGAGAACTAAGGGAACAGATAGCTAAGGGACACTCAGTTTATCTAGAAGTGTGGAAAACTACACAGAGGCAGTGACTTTAATAGGCATAAGACCTTTCATATGGAGCATGCTGTGGAAAGGCTTGGAGCTATAAAAGTTCATGACATGCTCAAGGGTCTGAAATGGCTTGATATTTCTAAAGGGGGATTAGTTGCTTTTTCTGGAAATATCTGGGAAGTAAATATTTTAGGGTTTACTAACCATAAAGATTCTGTAGCAACTACTTAGTTTTTTTTTTTGAGGTAGTGTTTCACTTGGTAGTCCTGACTATTCCAAAACTTGCTATGTAGACCAGGCTGACTTTGAACTCATAGAGATCTGCCTGCCTCTGCTCCTGAGTTCTGAAATTAAAGGCGCACGCCATCACACCTGGTTTCAGTTCTACTTTTGTAGTATGAAATTAGTTATAGATGCTATGTTAATGAATTTGCTGTACATTATTCTGGTTCTGTTTTACATAGTGGGGCTGGGGATGTGGCTCAGCTGTTAGCAGCGTGCTTGCCTAGCATGCACAAAGCTCTTGATTTGATCTCTAGCATCACATGTACTGGGCATGGTGGTGGTAAATGTTTGTAATCCCAGTACTCTGGAGGTAGAATCAGGAAGATCAGAAATTTAAGATCATCCTTGGTATATTTGAGGCCAGCCTAGGATACATACTAAAACAGACAAACCCCAAAAGAGAAAAAATGATGTGTAAATTAAAAGATTGTACACTGGATTTGACTTATTATAGTTATAGTTTCATGACCTCTAGCCTGGTAGGGGTGCAGAGTATGAAGGAATGTCAATGAAACCAGGGCTTTATCTTAGATAATTAGGAGCCATGGGATTTTAGGTAGAGGTATTGGTCTAGTTAGACTTGTATTTCATAAAGGTCATTCTTTCTAGTGGGTTTTACTTTGTTTTAAGACAGGATCTTCTTTCTTTAGCCTAGGATGACTTCTAACTTGAAATGCTGATCCTGACATCCGAAGTATTGAGATTATATTTGTGCACCACTGTGGGGTTCCTTTTTTCTCGTGGTCTTTTTGCCACTAGTCCATGAGGATGAAGGGGGTATAAGCGACAACAGAGCTTTGGACAGCCTGCTAACAGAGCAAAAATAGCCTTCCAGGAGATAACTTTAGTGAGAAGCTCAACTTTATTCCAGAGTGAGGGATATATAGGATTGGGGTGGTAGCTGGAGCAAACTCTAATTTGCATCAGGTGGTACTCTCCTATCATGTAGCTGGATTGGTGGCAGCATGCCTTGAAAATAGCTAGAACGTGTTACTTAATTACCTTGTGGACATCAGGGAAAGAGCTTTTACACGGAACTGTGTCAAGGTTCATCCTTGAGATAGAATCGGGGTGCCTAGAGACATCTCCAGATAAAGCTAGGTAGATAGCAGGAAGGCCCCCTGGGGGTCCTCCATGTTGTGCCAAGCCCAGGAAGAGCTGCCAAGCAATGTTAGACTGCAACCTTTGACCAGTGGAGTCTCCCAACAAATATTTGGATTATGTTTGTGCACCACTGTACCTCTCTTCATTCTGGGATTTAAAATGGCAGACCTAGATGTGTAAAGATGAATAAGAAATGACTGTTTCTCCTGGGCAGTGCATGCTTTGAATTCCAGCACTAAGGAGGTAGAGGCAGGCAGATCTCTAATGAGTTCATGGACAGCCTTGTTTACAGAGCAAGTTCCAGGACAGTCAGGGCTGTTACACAGAGAAATCCTGTTTCACAAACCAAAAATCACAAAAAGAAAAAAAGACAGCCCTCTCCTAACCTTTTAGCAGTAGCTGGGCGAATGTCACTGAGGACAGTTATTTCACCTCTGAAACATTCCTGTCCTAGTACTTGGTATAAACGGCACCTGGAGCTATGACAGCTAAAATGAAAGTTCATAAGCTCAGTGTGGTGGCACTTTTGTGATTCCAGTACTGAGGGTGCTGGAACAGAAGGAAACAGTAGGTCTCATGTTTGTGGCTGGCCTGCACTATGTATATATTTCCCTGCATTGAAAAAAAGATGAACAACAACAAACTAGGCATGATGGTACATGCCTGTAATCTCAGCACTTGGAGGTGGAGGCAAGAAGATCAAGAGTTCAAGAGTAGTCTCAAAATACAAATAACAAAAACAGAAAAGTGAATTACTGATAGATGTTTAGGATACAAAGAAGAGCTAAGAAACATGTTTTTTATGATTAAATTAATTTTCAGTATACAAAGTCAGTTTAATACTTGAAATCAATTATTGTAACTGCTATTTTGCTAATATTTGCCTGGTGTTTTTATGTTTAAAGCATTTACTACAGCTTACATATGTTATTAGATTTGTCATTGCATCACTCTGATAGTAACAGCCTTACACAACCAAATGGAAAATCACAGTTTTATAGGATTATTTTGTGAAACATGGGTTTTTAATGTTTTGAGGAAGACGCTTTAGAGATGCTGTTTAGTTTGCAAAACATAGCAGACATGTAGTGAGGGTCAAGGCTGAATGCAGAGGAAGGAGACGGTGATACTAAGAGAGCTGCTCAGATCCCTGTACCTGAAGATGTGCTGCTCTTCTGGCTCTAAGTGAGCCCTGCCCCTTCAGTACGCTAGTGGGGTCTGTGCTGAGGGGATCCAGAGCTGCATCTTCCTTCTCCTCTGCTACCACCCACAGGACCCACTACTGCTTGGGATCAGCTCTGTGCTACCTCATGGAAGAGCACTTTCTGAGCTCATAGAACTAAATATACCTAGTGACAGCTGGTGCTTTGGCACTTAGGCAAGCTACTGGGCTGTCATTCTAGCCAATGCTACATTCCCTATGGTAAGAGAAAACTTCCTTGGACCTTCTTAAGCGAGGAGCTCCTTGTTCTGAGCTTGAAACAGTAAATCCTTGTTTTGAGAGCCAAAAAAGTAGCCTAATTTTTGTTGTTGCTTTTTATTCCTTCTAAATATTGTTCTAATTAAGAAATCAACTATTTGCTGGATATGCAACAATATTTAGAGTGAAATATGATTAATGCTTATCTAAAACATAGTGGGAATTGGAGTTCTAGTTGAATATAATATTATTATCTCAGTATTGTAGTATATGCTTATAATCCTAACATGCAAGAGGCAAAGGCAGGAGAATTGCTGCAAGTTTGAGACCAGTCTTGTCTACATATTGAGAAGAAAGAAAAAGAAAAAACTAATTTTTTAAAAAGGTGGACTCATGTATAGTCCAGGTTGGTCTCAGACTTATATATGTAGCCAAGGATAACCTTGAATATCTGATCCTCCTCTTACCTCCCAAGTACTGAGATTACAGGTATACATTACTATGCCTGGCTAAAGAAAAAAATTTATGTTTCTGTTTATAACTGGATAACTGGGAGCTTCTGCCAGGGGACATATGGTTTTGAAGGGAGTTACAACTCTGATAGGAATATACATTGGAGCTGTGGCAGCATAAAAGGTCATCTTTGGTCAAGATGTTTCTGTTTTCTGTATTTACCTACTTCTGAGTTATGCTTTAAAGCTTAGAAGTGCTTTTGTGTACACTAGGAACATTTAACTCTGTGCGTCTGTGGGGTTGAGAGTCCCATGCCTGAGCAATGCCACATAGAATGTGAGTGACGGAGCACATGCTCTTCAGAAAGGGCTCTGCTATCCTGTTGCACATGCATGTGAATCCAGGAGTGGAGCCAGGAGGGCGAGGCTTGAACCTTTCATTAGCTCCTTAAATACCCACTCTCCCAGCCTCTAGGTTTCCTTTCTACTTAGATATGAGCAATTGATATTTTCCTCAGTTTTAAGTAAAGCATGAAGAAAGTCATCTTCATTACCATCTACATTTCAGGCTAGAGAAATGGTAGTATATATTACATTATATTACATTGTTATATTATATTATATATATTATATTAATTATATAGCATATATTGCTCTTCCAGAGGACATGAATTGTCCAGTTCCAGGGGGATCTGATGCTTCTAGTTTACTATGTGCACAAATACACACAGAGACATAAATCTAAAAATTGCATTTGAAATACAACAGTTTACATAAAACTTCATCAGTTCCCATTCTTCTTTTTGTTCCCTCCC
>NW_004949139.1:2298175-2303528 GCF_000317375.1 Microtus ochrogaster
TCCCTCCTTTCTTTCTTTTTCCCCAATACAAGGCTTCTCTGAATAACCATGGCTATCCTGGAACTTGCTCTGTAGACTAGACTGGCCTTGAACTCAGAGATCCACCTGCCTCTGCCTTCCAAGTGTGTCTCACCATGTCAGGCCCCATTCTCCTTTCTATTTAAGTAAATAGCACCCCCCCGCCCAAAGACCAGGTATCACTGTAGACCTGGCTGGCCTGGAACTGTCTATATAGACTAGGTTATCCTCCAGTCCACAGAAAACTGTACTTGATGCTCCTTTTCTTTTAACATTTTTTCTTTTAATATTATTTCCTTTTTTTTTTTTTTTTGAGACAGGGTTTCTCTTTGTAACCCTGACAGTCCTGGAACCTACTCTGTAGGCCAGACTGGCTTCAAACTTAGAGATCTGAGATCCACCTGCCTCTGCCTCCTGAGTGCTGGAATTAAAGGCGTGTGCTACCATGCCTAGCCTAGTTTTTTTTTTCTTTTCCTTTGAGACATGGTTTTCCTTTCCTCTTTATTTCTTCCACTTTTTCCTCTCCTCCCTTACTCCTCTCCTCACATAATTTAAAATAAAGGTAAAAAAATTAAAAAAGAGAATTCAAAGTCATCCTCAGCTATATAGCAAGTTCCAGGTTAGTCTGGGCTACTTGAGACTTTGTCCTAAAACAAATAAACTAAGGAATTTGTAGCTAATGGGAGCATAGCTCATTTGGTAAAGTGCCTGCCATACAAGTGTGAGTACCTGAGTTTTGATCCCCAGCATCCATATAAAAGTTGAGCCCTTCAGCATGTATCTGTACCTCCAGGCTGGTGTGGGTGGGCAGATGGGGCTCACTTAGCCAGTCAGCCTAGCCAAATGGATGATTTCCAGGTTCAGTCTCCAAAGGTAAGGTGAATGTTGACCTCTGACTTCTGCAAAGTCATGTACATCTGTGCATGTGGATGCAGAAACATAATAAACATTTTTTAAAATGTCAACTCTTCTTTGTTCCCTCTTTTAGTTTAATTCACTGTCACTGTTTGTATAATTAAAAAAGTATTTTCTAGTATATCTATGTTTTTCCATATGAAAACATATAACAAAACAAAAAATGTTCTCTTTGGCAATGGAGACTTTCATATAATACCTATATGTCAAAATGTATGGATTAGAAGTTTACTGCGTGCTTCACTGTGTGACGCTCAAGATGTCACACTGAAGCTCCCATGGCAAGATTTTCCCTCTCTTCCTTTTTTTTTCTTTCTCCTTTTTCTCATAACTTTTATTTTGTTATATTTTTTGGGGAAAGGGAGATGGGTGGGATCAGGAGGCATGATGTGAAAGGCACAAAGAATAAATAAGAAGAAAGTTACAAAAAAAGAATGTTACATGACTGAAGTTCATAAGCAATGTGTTGGGAAGGTGTATAGCTGGAGACAGATGATTTATGTGGAGATCTTGGTGGACTGGTTCACAAGTATTTCCTGTGACTTGTATGCTTTTCCCTTGCAGTTTCTAAGGGAAGACCTCAATTACCATGATCCAACAGTGAAGCACAGCACCTTCCATGGTGAGGATAAGCTTATCAGCGTGGAGGACCTGTGGAAAGCATGGAAGGCATCTGAAGGTAACAGGCAGCCTGGCTGTCAGCCCTAGTTGTCAGAGGTTAGAAGAGAGGAGATGAGTAGGTGCCTGACTCTAAAAGACATGGACAAAAAATGCTGAACAAGATGTGACTCGCTGAAATCATTCTGTGTACAGTCATGTGGTAAGACTGAGCTGTGGTCATTATGCTGGGGAAGAGAGTTGAAGTCTTCCTTCATCAGGATGTCCTGAACTCCAGCCTAACTCGTCTTCTGTCCTCATACTGTCCCACATAATCTCCCGAGAAAAGACGCTTGCTGTTCTCTGCTCCCTGCTGAGCCCCACCTCTTCTGGGTCCAGGTGATTCAGAGGTCGAGCAACAGTAAAGACAGGTCCATTCCTAATTCTAGCTCCCCCCCCCCCCGCAGAAAAAACCTGAATAGTTCTTCATCCTTGAATAAAACATTTTCAGTCTCTTTTCGATCTAGATTTCCTTTTTGTAAACACTTTTATAATATCTTTCTTAAGTCCCTGAATTGGTCACAGACTCTCTCCCAAGTGTGGTTTGATTCATACAGAGCTGAATTGCATTGCCAGCTTCTGAGCTCTGAACCCTGGGCAGTGCTAGCACTGCCCAATTAAATGTGGTGCCTTCAGTGGGCACATTACTGACTCGTTGAATTTCTCAGTGAAAATTGTAGATCTTTCTACTAATAAAGCTCCTAAACCATGACTACCTGTTTTTTTCCCCCTCTAGAGCATTTTATTCTGAAATTTGAGGGAAAGAGTATGTTTAGTTTTATGAGACTCAACAGGGAAGAAGATAGCAGGTTTTTAGCTTCATTTATCTCTGTGGAGTGTCCTTGGATCCCAACAACGATGGAAACAGTGACTTGGCATGTAGTTCAGTTGGTGGGGAGTTTGCTTCACACGCACAAGGCCCCAAATTTGCTCCCCACCACTGGATAAATCAGCTGTGGTGGTTCACATATATAATATCAGCTCTTGGGAAGGAGAAGCAGCAGGATCAGAAATTCATGAGTATCCTCACTAAGTTTATTGGCAGCCTTGGATCTATGAAACATAGTCACTAAAATACATAGATTTTTAGATAGATAGATAGACAGATAAAAAAGATTGCCCACAGTCTTTTCGCAACGTCTTGTAGAACATATGTGTCCTAGTTTCTTTGCTGTGGTCAAAGCTTAGGGAGGAAAGGGTTCATTTGGTTCATTTATAGCTTATAGTGGGGCTGGAGAGATGGCTCAGTGGTTAAGAGCATTGCCTACTCTTCCAAAGGTCCTGAGTTTAATTCCCGGCAACCACATGGTGGCTCACAACCATCTATAATGAGGTCTGGTGCCCTCTTCTGGCCTGCAGACATACACACAGACAGAACATTGTATAAATAATAAATAAAAAAAAAAACAAAAAAAACATTTTAAAAAAAAACTATAGCTTATAGTCCATTATCGGGAGAAGCCAAGGCAGAAACTCAAGTCAGGAACCTTGAGGCAGAGACCATAAAGGAAGCTGCTTACTGACTTGCCTTTCATGGCTTGTTCAGCCCGCTTTCTTATTTCATTCAGGACCACCTGGTGCCCTGGGGTGGGGTGGCACCACCATGAGCAGCCTGTGCTCTCCCACATCAACCATTAATTAAAAAACAAAACAACAACAAGAAAAAAAAACAAAGTAAAAAAATAAAAACATAAACAAAAACCACCTGACTAATACAAGGTGTTAAGAAAGGTTAAACTTGGGGCTGGAGAGATGGCTCAGAGGTTAAGAGCACTGTCTGCTTTTCCAGAGGTCCCGAGTTCAATTCCCAGCATCCACATGGTGGCTTATAACCATTTGTAATGCGATCTGGTGCTCTTTTCTGGTGTGAAGACATACATGCAGATGGAGCACTCATACACATAAAATTCATAAATCTTAAAAAAAAAAGAAACTTGATTGACCCATGGGTTCAGAATTTTGGGACTGTTTTCCTGTATTGCTCATACTGGCTGCAGACTCTTGGATCATCCTTTCTTAGCCTCTTAAGCTGTTGCAGCTATAGGAACCTGACACTGTAGTGTGTAATTTTTCTGGTTTTCAGATGAGGAAACTTAGGACTGGGCTTATAAAATCATGTGTTTACTGTCATGCATTTAGGAGAGCCAGAAGTAGATGTAAATCCTCTGACCCTTGTAGACCAGTGCATTTCCTTGTCATCTGATGGCAGAAAACACTACTTTTAATAGAACGAGACTGTTTTTATTTGTATTCAAATTCTTATCTAGGACTGTAGGATTTTATACCTGAGAAGGAACATGTGTATATAGGCAGAGAGTATTAGATTCATTAGATTTGCGGGGTGAAAAGGGAGTTGCTGCTACTTAACTGTTTTATCAACAGTTTAGAGAAAGTGTGTAAAGAAGCAGAGAGGAGAAAGCCTCCAGAAGTCTTCTGAAGCAAAGACCCCACCCCTAAGCTCCACACCCTGCTCCTGTGTCTTTACAGCTCCTAAACGATTCGGGCTGTCTACTGATGAGATCTGAATCTAGGATATGAGCTTTGGAGGTATATTAGCATTGCCAGGAAAAATCTTCCATTAGTTCTGTTTAATTTTGATTTTCTTCTCTAATAACTTGATGATAAGGAGCCTTGTTTTTAAGAGTAGGTTTTATAAGTACAAACTTAGAATGCAAGAGACAAGAAACATAATATTGGCCTTTTTAACAAGCTCAAAGAAAAGTAACTAAGAAAGGAAAGTGACCAAAGGGAAGGCAGAAATAGAGGTTTGAATCATAATACTAGAAAACAGCCCCACAATTTTCTGGTAATAACTTTATTTCTGGACTTAGCAACTATTTGGAACACTTCCAGGGTATTTTGAATTACGGGAACATGGAAGACAATGAAGCAAGTTTTTTAGAAGGTACTGGGACTCATTTACCCTTAGTAGTAAAACATTCTAACATACAGCAGAGTACCTCACTGCCGAGAAGTCATATAGATACACTTTTTAAAGATTGGTTTACCATGTGGTTTGATAGACAAGTAAGACCCTCCTTGTGTCTAATAATTTGCCTCATTATTCCGAAAAAGGCCTATTCTCTCTAGAGGGACAGTTTCCAGAGCTACCAAAAGCTTTTGGTGCTGTGGCTGCCCTGAGTGCCGCTGCTGGTGTCGGCGTCAGCGTCAGTCACTGGTGCGCAGAGAATCAGCAGGCTTAGGCCACTCCTTTTCATGATTATTGTTGTTAACATTCTCTGATTCATGGTGGAAACCAGTATTTGTTTTTCATTTTTCCTGTATTATTTAGATCTTAGCAGAAAACTTTGCTAATCATATATTAACCAGCTCTGGTTTTAATAATAAAAATAACACTACAATTAAATCAAAGAGGTAGGCCTTTTGTTGGCGAGGTCCCTGGTGAACGGGGAGCCTGGTCCTGTTCCTGAAGACCCTTCTGAGTGGTGAGAGGCATCTTGGCCCGCGGCAGGAGCCAGGAAACGGAGCGAGGGCATTTTGTAAGCGGAGCCACTGGCCAGCAGGGAAACCTGATCTGGTTTTAAAAGACCCATTAGATAGCATCGATAGGAGGAGATGGGCAGGCGCCAAAGCAAGAATTCACCCAACAATCTGAAAAACAACATGAAAACACCAGAACCCAAATGATCTTACAAACGAAGGACTTGAACACCCTAACACAGAAAAAGTGGAAAAAATTGACTTTATGAAAGCAATAGAGTCCCTTAAACAACATGTAAAAAACGCCCTTATAGAAATGGAT
>NW_004949139.1:2309907-2312870 GCF_000317375.1 Microtus ochrogaster
GGTAGCGGGGAGGAGGCAGAAATCTTTAATAAATAAATAAATAAACAAAAAAATAATAAAAACAACAGAAACTTAGAAACTACTCTGATACTTTTTTAGTACTTCATACATGCTAAGCACCAATCTGAGTATTTTTCTCATGTTCATTCATTTCTCACAGTAACCTTATGATGTATAGTTACTATGGTTATGTGTTATCTCTATTTTTAGATATGGAAAATGAGGCAAAGAGATTAAGTGGGATAATGTAACGTAATTCTTTCACTAACTACTTGGAAGTTATTTCAGATTTCACGAATTCAGATCATGGTTCCTAACCAGCCTCCTCTCACTTCTGACTGACATCATCATAAAGCAGGGCATCCTCAGGCCATTTGCAGCTTCTTCTTCCTCTTCCCTTTCTATTTGTTGTTACCACATTTTGAGAGAAAAAGAAAATTCATTTATTCCCTCCTTCCTCTCCTTTCTTGAGGCTGCACCTCAAGTGACCAAGGTTAACTTTGAAGTGTTAATCCTCCTGCTTTTCTGTCTCCCAAATCCCGGGATCACGAGCATGTGGCACCTGGTGCTCATGACTCCGCTGCTTTCAGGAGCTGGAGCTCAAGTCCAGGCCTGAGCTCGCTACCTGCCCCTAAGCTATTTTCTGAAACCCTAGATAATTTCTCTTTCTGACAATTGCACCAGAATTGTCAGTTATGTTGTGATCTGATTTTAGCACAGTAATTTTGTGTTTTATTTTAAATATATACTAGAAGATAAACGGTCTTACTTCCATCCTCCCTGTGTAATAAGGAAACTGTACATTCCAGTCTGCCACCAAGCCTAAAATTCTTTCTCTCTGATATCTTATGTACATCTCCTATGCTACTACCATAGCTGGATTTTAGCAGCTTTCTCATATGAGTTACTGAGGTGTCATTGGCATGAGCTGTAAACATTTGAAGTTCATTGTATTCTGTTTTGGCATGTGCATACAGTGTGGAGCCACCGCATGGCAAAGGCTGCCTGTGGCCATCACTTCCTCTCCACTCTGAGAGCTCCTTCCAAGATAACTACTGAAGAGCCTTCTGCCAAGTTTAGTTCACATTTTCTAGAGTTTGATTTAAGTAGAATTATATAATATATGCCCTTTAAAATATAGTCTCTTGCATTTGACATAATTATTTGGGGATTCACATTTTACATGTATAAATAGCTCATCTTTTTTATTCCTGAGTATTAACACATAGAAGAGATGTACTTCAATTGTTTTTATCCATTTATGTCTTGTTAAGACGCTTGAGCTACATCTAGTTTCTGTTTATTACAAATAAAGCTGCAGTGACCATTTAAGTATGAGTCACATGCATTTTCTCTGTCTAGGAAAATACCTAGGCTGGAATAACTAGATCATATGGGAGGTATCAAGAAATGATTATTGTTTTTCAAGGTCCCTGTGCTGTTCCATATTCCCATTAGCAGTGTATGGGACTCTGAGCTCCCCTATCTCATTGTAAATATTTGTTATAATCAGTCTGTTCAATTTTAGCATAGTGTAGTGGTGTCTTATTTTGGTGTTAGTTTGTGGTTCACTTAATAATTAATGATACTGGACATCTTTTCATACATATAAGTTGCCATCTGTTTTTGGTGGAGTATCTTTTAAATCTTAGGCCTATTTTTTTTAAAATAGCATCTCATGCTTGGTGGTGGTGGCGCACACCTTTACTCCCAGCACTTAGGAGGCAGAGGCAGGTGGATCTCAGTGAGTTTGAGGCCAGCCTGGTCTACAAGAGTTAGGC
Organism: Microtus ochrogaster; assembly: GCF_000317375.1. Taxonomy (NCBI): domain Eukaryota; kingdom Metazoa; phylum Chordata; class Mammalia; order Rodentia; family Cricetidae; genus Microtus; species Microtus ochrogaster. Next base: position 2,311,689 of record NW_004949139.1, read on the forward strand.
GCCAAAACTACAAAGAAACCCTGTCTCAAACAAAAAATAGCACCTCATATAGTTCAGGCTTGCCTTAAACTGCCATATGGCTATGGTGGGCCTTGAATTCCTGATCCATCTGCCTTTCCCTCCTGAGTAAGTGCTGGGCTTGCAGGAATAAATCACTATGCCCTGTGACTGTGAAATAGACACCCCCCCAGCTTTTAAATATGAAGACTGAAATCACTGATTTGAGCACTTTCTTCTTCTTTTTAAAGATGTATGTATGTATGTATGTATGTATGTATGTATGTATGTATATATGTATATATACAGTGTTCTACCTGCATATATGCTTGCAGGCCTGAAGAGGGCACCAGATATCATTACTGATGGTTGTGAGTCACCACGTGGTTGCTGGGAATTGAACTCAGGACCTTCAGAAGAACAGGCAGTGCTCTTAACCACCGAGCCATCTCTCCAGCCCCAGAGAGCTTTCTTCTTCATCCTCTTTTTCCCCACATATGTCTTTGTGCATGATGTGTGTGTGTGCTTGCCTGTATATGAATGCATGTATGTACACAAGTGTGTAGAGGCCTGAGACTGACGTTGTGAGCGTTCCTCAGTCATTTTCCACCCTATTCAATGAGGCAGTGTCTCAATGCTGGCTCAGAATTCACTGTGTGTTACAGACTGTCCACAGAAACTTGTAGCAGTCCTTCGTTCTCTGCCTTTGAGTGCTGTGGTTACAGGTGTTATCTGGCTGTGAACTTTCTGTATAACAGGGTCCTCAAACTCATGACTCCTGCCTCCATTTTCCTGTGCTAACATTACAGTTGCAGACCATCATGTCCAGTTGAAACCTTCACAGTTTTATAAATATTTTTTCTTCTTCTGTCCTAGCATATACTCTGTTCCACGTGCACATGCTCATTGGCTCAGTGTTCTGTGGGGTAGTGTTTAAGTGCCAACCACGTCATTGGTTGATGATATTAAGTCTACTTAACTTGGTTGACTTTTCTGGCTGCTTGCTCTGTCATTTACTGAGAAAGGAACACATATGTTTCTAGTTGTAATTATGGCTTTGCTTGTTTCCTTTTGTAGTCTGCTTATGTATTTTGAAGCTCTGTAATTGGGTCCATAAATATTTACAGTTATCCATGTCTTCTTGATTAATTGACCCTTTATCATTATGAAACAGCATTCTTTAAT
>NW_004949139.1:2312974-2343540 GCF_000317375.1 Microtus ochrogaster
CCAGAGGAGGGCGCCAGATCTCATTACAGATGGTTGTGGTTGCTGGGAATTGAACTGAGGACCTCTGGAAGAGCAGCCAGTGCTCTTAACCACAGAGCCATCTCGTATAATATTCTTTTCTCTAAAGTTTGTTGGTGCTAATGTATCTTCTTTTCCTCAAAAGGGGGGAATTTTTTTATTTGGCTCTCAATTTTAGAAGTCTTGTTGCCTTTTGCAGGTAGTGAGGCAGAACAAACAGGCAGAATATGCACAACAGGGAAACTGTTTATTTCATGGTGCCCAGGAAGCAAAGAGAGAGTGTGTGGTTAGTGATCTGGGCTTCTAATACCTGTATGTCACAAATGACCAAACTTTGTTCTGTTAGGCCACACCTACAGGTTCTACTACTTTTAGGTATAGGGTTTTTGTTTTTGTTTTTATTTTTTGTTTTTCTTGTTAGTGTATCTTCTCCTGTCTGTTTTCATTTTATTTTATTTATTTTTGTTAAGGGTTAGGCCCAGCCGTGGATGTGCTAGTCAGATACTTTCACATTAAGCTATATCCTAGACTTTGATTTATGTTTTTAAATTTAAAAATACATACTAGGCAGTTATGTTTTACACCTATGATGCCAGCACTTAGAAGACTGAAGAAGGAAAATTTCCTTGAATTTGAAGCCACCCTGGACTTCATAGTGAGATTCTTTCTTTAAAAACGAGGGGAGGTGCTGCTGGATGTGATGATGCACGCTTTTAATCCCAGCACTTGGGTGGCAGAGGCAGAAAGATCTCTACATTTGAGGCCAGCTTGGTCTACAGAGCAAGTTTTAGGACAGTCAGGGCTACACAGAAAAACCCTGACGTGAAAAACCAAAGTCAAAAAAAAAAAAAAGGCCCAGCACTCAGGAGACAAATGCAGGAGGATCTCTGTGAGTTCAAGGCCAGCCTGGTCTACATAGTGAGCTCCAGGACAGCCAAGACTATGAAGAGAGACCCTGTCTTAAAGAAAGGGAGTGGTCTCGAAGAGTAGTATATGAGCCCTAGCATACATGAAACCCTGGGCTCTATTCTCAGCATGGACTGTGTGAACCAGTTAGAATGAATGACACGCTCCTGTAAATCTCAGCAGCTGGGGGATGGGGGCAGAAGAGTCAGGAGTTCAGGATCATCCTTGGCTACATAGAGTTGGAGGCCACTTTTGACTACCTCAGACCCTGCCTCAAACAAACAACAAACAAAAACAATTAAACATTCAATTTAAATATCTCCTTTTGGAATATTTCCTGAAAATCACAGTCTAGATAATGGGTGCTGTGTTCCCACAGCCTCTTCTGTTTATCTCACGTAACACTTAACATACTAATTACAGTCTGTTCCCCTGCCTGTCTCCCTGTCAGTTTGCTTGAGGTCAGCATCTTCCATGATCCCATTTCTAACACTTAGTACTGTACTCAGCCCAAACTAGGAAAGAAGTCCAAAATTTGTTCCCTTTTACAATTTCACATTTCACAGCTGAGTTGTCCTGGCCTTGTGTGGCCGCACTGCCAGTGTTTCTCTCGCCTGCTTTCTCTGGGCTTTGTTGTAGCACTGCACATGGCCTTTAAGAGTGTGTCCTCTTGGGGTTTAATAGATCAGAGTTTCACACAGCAACCTAGCGGAGTGGGCCGGTCATGACGCCTACACCCAAGGCCTAGATTATTTTTACAGTGATGTTTCAGAATTTGATATTGACATCATACTAGGAAATTAAGATTCCTAGGTAGTGGGGAGGGAGCGTCTCAGGCAACCCAGTTCCAGGCTACACTCCATTTAAATAGAGCCACTTTGGGAGGATTTTGTAACTGCTATAGTTTGCTCGTATTTAGAATAAGCAAAAAAAAAAAACAAAAAAAAACAAAAAAAAACATCTCAGCTATTGGTCAATTAATTTTAAAATTACTATTTTTATTTTATATGGGTGCTTTGCTTGCATGTATAGCTATGCACCATGTGTATCCCTGGTACCCACAGAGGACAGAAGAGATCTCTAGAAGTGGAACTGGAATTAGATATGGTTGTGAGCTGTCATTTGGTACTGAGAATGAACCTAATTCCTTTAAAAAAGCAGCTAGTGTCTTTAATCACTTACTCACCTGCCCCTTCAGTGAATTTTTTCTTCCTCTTTCTGAGAGAACTTTTAAGGCTGGAGCTCATGAAGAGTTGTCTCTGTGCTGGTAACATACCCACCACCTTCTACAGTAAATACACTAATAAACTTGTGACTGAGTGAATCAATGAATGGCGGTGATAGAAAACGTAGCCGAGGCTGGGCTTACATACCCGACTGTCCTGCCTTACCTCCCTAGTGCTGGATCTCCAGGTGTGTGCCGCCATGGGTGGTTGACTAGCTGCTATTTCTTTAGAACTTACTATAGGAAAGGAAGGTCCTCGTATCTTCACTATATACTTGTGAGAGTTCTGCTTATCACCATTTTATAAGTAGCAAAAATGAGATAAGAAACTTTTAGCATCTTGTTCATGGTCTTACACTTAATAAGTGATGTTTGGTTCAAGGCACAAAATTGTAGAGTCCACCTTTGTAACTGCTGTTTCACTGACAGCCCAAATGACTGACTGAGGCTGACCAGGTGACCAGCTAATTCACTAATAGCTGTGTGAAGGAGACCCAAAGGTTTTTGGCAACTTTCCTAGTAGACATAATTCTCTTGGGACACGGGTTTGAAACCACAGAAGTAGATGAGGGCTTCGTCTAGAGGTGCCCCAAGTCCATTATATGAGAGATACTGACACAGGAGCTTGTTTGTGAGTCAGGAGCTTGTTTCGTATTGCTTATTCTTTTCCTGGCAAGAGAAAAGATTGGCTGAGGCCCACTATCAGCCTTGGCGCATCTCTGGAGAATAGCTGTAGTTGAAGTGCTAGGAGTGAGACTTATTGTCCCTTCTGCTGATGTGCCCTTACCCCAAGTACCCACATGAGTCACAGCTTCATGTTGCACTGAAATGTCACCTCACTAGAGAAGCTGTTTCTTCTTTTAAAAAACAAAAAAATAAACAATAACAAATGTTTTTCTTTTTACTTTTATCCTCTTACTGCTTAATTTTTAATAATGGACTTTTTACCACTTCATGTGTTTATTGTGGTTTTCTTTTCTTTTTCATTTGTTACATTACTTACTTATTTTTAAGGCATGATCTTACTCTGTAGCCCTGGCTAGCTTGGAATTTCTACATAGACTAGGCTAACCTTGAACTCACAGAGATCACCTACCTCTGCTAGAATTAAAGGCTTGGGCTGCTGATTTTAGTGTGTGAGTGTATGGAGGTCAGAGGACCATTTGCAGGAGCTGCTTTTTTTTCTTTCACTTTGCAAGCCCCAGGGATTGAAACTCAGGTTGTCAGGCTTGGTAGTAGGTGTTTTTTGGCTGTCTTTACCCACTGAGCCATCTCATAGGCTCAGTTAGACTGCCTGTTTTGTGTTTACCCTCAGAATCATAAACACCAGGGGAAATGTGACTTTAGTATTTTGCTGTGTTTCTAGGTTCTAGAGTGTGATCTAGCAAGTAGGGGTGTTTAATAATTATCTCCATGACTTACTCTTGAATTGGAGACAACCTGTTTTCAAGCACCTATCCTGTGGCTTCAGTAGCTTCTTATTTCCTTGTCTTTATGCATGACCTTGAACTCCAGACAAACTGAAGTCTGTTCTCCAAGCATGAACCACAGCTTGTAGTTCTGGGTCTTGCTCTTCTTATTTCTTCCTTTGGTGCATGAATCTCTGTCTACCCAAATTCTGATCACTCTGTTTTTTAAAATGAATATTTATGTGTTTATTTACTTACTTACTTAGTATGTATATGTGTGCCTGCATGAGTCTATGTACACTACATGTGTGGAACTGGAGTTGCAGTTGTGAACCCCCTGATGTGCATGTGCAAACTGAACCAGGGTCTTCTGTAATATTAATAAGTTTCCGGGGGCTGGAGTGATGGCTCAGTGGTTAAGAGCACTGGCTGCTCTTCCAGAGGTTGTGAGTTCAATTCTCAGCAACCTCACAACCATCTGTAATAAGATCTGGTGCCCTCTTTTGGCATGTGGGCATACATGGAGGCAGAATGTTGTATACATGATGAATACATAAATCAAAAAAAAAAAATAAGTTTCCTTAGCTATGGAATCAGCTCTCCAGCCAGTGAACTCCTTTTTTTTTTTTAAAATGAATGTATGTACAAGCAATTACTATAGATAGATAGTGCTAGATTATAAGCTACAAACAGTACCTGGGAATAGGGATCTTCTTCTTCTCACTGCTCTGTTTCCAGTGCCTAACTTGGAAAAGTACAAAATAAATGTTTAGTGAGTGACAGTGAATGTTTTACAGAAAGGGAAATTGAGGCTCATACCAATTAATTGATTTATCCCAGTTAGTCCATGGCAAGTAAGATGGAAATTAAGGTCTTTAGCTTCAAATTTGTATTATATATTTTATAATACAAGTCTTTCAAGGCTAAGCCTGTAATCCCAGTATTCTGGAGATGGAGACTTGAGGACCAGGAGTTCAAGGCCAACCTTGGTTACATAGCAAATTTGAAGCTAGTACGAACTCCATGTTTCTCTTGTCTCAAAAAACAAAATCAACAAAGCAATTGAGCACACCCCAAAACAAAGAAAAAGATTGGAGATAACAGCGCCTTGTAGATGCTCTCTCTCTTTTAAAACTTTTCTATATTTTTGAGAATCTTATACATGCATACAATGAAATATGATCTCATCTAGTCCTCCTCCCAAGCTCGCCTGTTCTTCCCAACACTCAGTTTTTCAACATCATGTTTGTTTGTTTTAATAACCCACTAAGTCCATTTTTTTGCTGCCTTTATGTGTACATGGGTTAGAGCCATCTACTGGAACACGAGAACCTACTGGTAGCTATATAAATTCAATAAAGAATGATTCTTCCTATAATTCTGCAAGTATATCTCTTTTGATAGCTGTTATAAGACACTAGAGTATGGCTTTTTCTTGTTCTGTGTAGTATTGTTCATCATTTTTCCTATAGATGGTGTCTTTGGTATTCTAGGGACCACATGGACAGGTTTGATGAAGTTGTTTTATGATATTCTCTTGCTCAGATGTCCTCCTGGGATTTGGATATGCCAGTCATCTGTATCTGATGTCTTATAAGCTTTTCTTGCTGAATTCTGTAGTCTCTTATTGATAGTGAGCACTCTATTCTTGCTGTGGCCCTCTTCCTAGCTTGGCCCAGAGTTTCTATTTTCTTCTCTTTTGGATTGAGAATACAGTCTGAACCTGGTAGTGTGTGCTTGTAATCCTATCATCACTCTCAATGAAGAAGTGAAATTCAGAGTCATCCTTTGCTTCATAGCGAGTATGAGGACCTACATTGTCTAAATGAGATCCTACCTCAAACAAGACAAAGACACTAACAACAACAACAACAACAACAACAACAACAACAACAACAACAACAACAACAACAACATAGAATGAAAAAGTAGAACAAGACTTAAATTTTAGGAACTTGAGTCTTAGGGATGAGATAGCCTAGTATCTTCAATTAGACTGTTGAGTGAGATCATGTTGGAACTCAGAGTTGCTATCTGAGATACAGATAACATATAGGATACAGCTCATTATGGCTTATGTTGTTCAGATTGCAGTACTTTAGGTGGATGACACCATGCTGGCAAGTCCTGCCTAGATGGGGCTGCTGCCTAGGTAACTGAATAATACATAGAGCTAAAAACAAACAAGCAAAACTTTGCTTTGAGATTTGGCATGATGCTGAAACCATTATCTCTTTTCCCTGTAGCTTAGCTGTATAGGGAGTGATTGGTCAGAAGCTATCCTTGGGGTACAGTGATCCTCTTAGAGAACCTTTGCCTCAATACAGTATTTAGAACAGTAATTCTCAACTTTGGGAGCAGGGGGCAAGTTTGTCTTTCCAGGGACAAATTTCACAGTACCTGAAAAAAGACATTTTTGTTGTAACAGCTAGCAGTGTGCTGATGGCATGTAGTGGGTTCATGCCAGAGATATTGTCAAATGCCCTGTAGTAATGCAGAACACAGTCCCTACAACAAAGATAAACCCATCCAAATGTCACTGATTCAGAGGCTGAGAACCACTAGTCTAGAGCAACTCTTGTTAGTCTCCATGTCTGTGGAGAGTGCTGATTAGAACATGCCAAGAATCCATGCCCAGGCTTGTGTTAAGGCGTCTTCTTAGTAGACAAAAGGCCTTTGAAGCACCGCTGGCCTCAGGCTTTTCTACCAATAAAAATGGTGTGCCTTCCTTCCACTCTAATGCCAAGCAGAAAGGCTTCTTTGTGTTGGATGAGGCCAAGATTCCTTGGCACAATCACGGCACTGTGCTGTTTTCTGTAGTGTACAGGCTGGCACTTGTCTGTCTGCCTCATGTGTATCGCTTTCCTATCCTTCATTTCCAGACGTTCCAGACTATAGTGAATTAATATGTTGGTAATGTGTTAGGATATAGTTTCATTTTAGTGGTAATGGCTAATTCATTATACTTTTCTCAGTATTTTCTTAACATCAACTCCATTATCCTTTTCAAACTTTGAGGTTTGAATGCATGTATTGGAAATTAATTTTTCATTTCTCCCAATGTATTCTCGACTAGGAACCAGACATTTAACCAGCCGTGATTAGACACCCTTTGTGTAAGTCTGTCATCTTGTCTTTTAGGAGCAGTCTTGGAGCACATTCAGTATACCTGCCTCATTTCTTCTCCCAGCCTCTTTCCCTCTCACCTCCTGTGTCTCTGCTGATCACCTAAGCTACTCTCAAAACCACTCAGCATCGGCACTTTTATCCTGAGATCCAACATGTTCTGACAGCATTGGGATAGAATCAGTTTTGCCTTCAACTTTGTTTCATTCAAGATGTCTTTCTGGTAGTCATATTTTAGTGGAAGCAGGGGAATGAAGGGACATATTCCAAACTGCCAGCCTCTGTAGTTTATGTGAGATTGATAGGTATGGTTATGCCTACTACCAAAGGAATATCTGAGGTTTTTTTTTTTGTTTGCTTGTTTTAAAGATCGGGTCTCTTTATAAAGTACAGGTGGCAGCCAGGTGGTGTTGGAGCACACTTTTAATCCCAGCACTTAGGAGGCAGAGGCAGACTGGTCTACAGAACAAGTTCTAGGACAGCCAGGGCAACACAGAGAAAGCTTGTCTCTAAAAATAAAAAAAATGCTTAAACACTATCATCAAAAAGTACTATATAAGTGATTGTTTCTATTAATGTAATTATTACTAATATTGTACTTCAGGATACCAGTAGACTGAGCATGCAAGTCTGTCCCCTATGAGTCAATAAGAGAAAATCTTAGAATTTTGTTTCTATATATCTTTTTTCAGAAACAAGAGCTCACTGATTCATTAGCCAGCTTCCCTTGTCTCTGTCTTCCAGGTGCTAGGATTACAAGTGGGTCACCATGCCCACCTGCCATTTATGTGGGTTCTGGGGGACTCAAACTCAAGTCCTCATGTTTGTGTGGCAAATGCTTTACCTGCCTGCTGAGCCATATCCTACCCCTGTTTTTACTTTTACATATTCAAAATAAAATGTATATAGAATTTAAACTTATTTATAGAAAGATATCTTGACCAGTGTTGTGCAGTAGAATTTTCTATAATATAGAAAATGTACAATTTGTGATGTCTAATATTGTATCCACTAATCACTTATAGCTATTGGACATTTCTGTGATGACTAGCACCACTAAAGAACTGAATTATTAACCTAATTTTAAGAAATTTTAATTTAAATAGCCATTGGTGACTGCTGGCTGCTTCTTGGACAGTGCAATTCTACATAGAAGATTTAAGTAAGGGAACAGCTGTAAAGTATCCAACTTGCTCTATGTCAAGTACAAAATAATATAAGAAGTGGAAATATTACTATTCCCTATCTTGTAAGAGGCTGGACCTCACTTAATTGACCAGCCATGGGCTCATCCTAAGGTAATACTAGTGGATGGCCCAGCATGGCAGCCAGGACTGTTTGTGACAAGGCTTCAACTTTCTTCTGTCGCAACGTCCCAAAAACTATGTACTCTATTTTAAAATTTTGTTTATCTTGATGTTTTGAGGTAGAGTCTCAAGTAGCCCCTGTTGGCTTTGAGCTTATTGTCTAGCCAGGGATGGCCTTAAATTCCTCATCCTCCTTGCTCCCTCCTCCTTACTGCTGGGATTACAGGAATCTGCCATGACAGGTAGCCCTGACTGGCCTTATTGAAGTAATTCTCCTACCTCAGCCTCCCAGAGTATTGGGATTATAAGCCATCATAGCTGTCTTCACAGTTTTGTATTCTAGACAAATCAAATTTTGAGTTTTCTTGGAATGTGACTTCATTATATATTAAGTGCCTTCCACTCCTATGGATTATTTTAGATAAACTCCTACTATCTTTTGTTTTATTTTCTTATATCAAGGGATTGAGTCCTGGGACTTTTATCTGCTAAGGAGATATTTTACTACTGAGTCATACCCTAGCCTCCTCACCAAAATCTGACCCTCAACACCTTGGCAACTATTCCCTTTATCTTATGTTTCATTATAATTCTTCAACCATTTCTTTTTAAAATTTTTTTCTTTAGATTTATTTCAGTGACTTTTCTTCACATGTATATCTGTGTATCTTATACATCCTAGAAGTGGAACTATGGACAGTCTGAACTGCCATGTGGGTGCTGGGAATTGAATCTGGGTCTTCTGTAAGAACAAGTGCTCTTAATTGTTAAACCATATCTCCAGTCCTTTGTCCATTTCTTTAATCCATGCTTCATTGATGCTATTAAGTTTGTGGACTGGAAAACAACTTCTAGAAAGCTTGGCATTATGTGGGTCGTTGTGAATATTTGGTCAAATTGGATGGATGGTTGTTCTCAGTCCTGATAACATTTATTATTTAAAAAGTCATTATTTTGGCCTAGGATGTAGCTCAGTTGTTAGAGTACTTACTTAGGATACACAAGGTACTATGTTTGATGCCCAACACCAAATAAACTAGGTATGGTTGTACTTACCTGAAATTGTAACATTCGAGAGATGAAGTAGATCAGAAGTTCTCGGTCATCCTCAGCTATACATGAGTGCAAGGCCAACCTGGGATATATGAGTTCTAAATATGTATATAATTTTGTTTTGAAATAAAGGTAGCTTCAAATTCATTATGTAGCTAAGGTTGGTCTGGAACTCATGATCTTTCTTTCTCAGTATCCTCAGTGCTAACATTATCCCAGATTACCCCAATGCTAGGATTATAAGTGTGTTCCCGCATGCTCAAGTTTAAAAATACTTTTAAATTAAGTTTATCGAGACATAAAAAAGATACAGGTATTATTATTATTTTTTTTGGAGACAGGGTTTATCTGTGTAGTCTAGGCAAGCCTCATACTTACTATCTAGCCCAGACTGGCTTGAAATTCATAACCATCATCTTTCCTCAGCTCCTGTATACTGGGATTATAGGCATGAGGCACTATGCTCCGTAACATATTTATTTTAGATATAAAGTTTCATGAATTTTGGTAGATGTTAGCATTTATATAATCACCAGTTCTGGCTGAAACCAAACAATGATAGTTTTATTGTATTAGAGTTTCATATTAGTAGATCATATAGTGCCTAATCCTTTCAGACTTATGGGTAGGTGTTATGGACAAGGGAATGTTAAGTACACAAACATGGTAAGTATTAAGTCAGTGTGACCACAATAGCAAGTATAAGTCAAGGCACACTGCTTCAGAGTATCATAAATTCCTTCAATACTGTCAGCTTTCATACTCAAAAGCAAACAGCTACCAGGAGGAAAAAGGACAACTAAAGCAAGGAAATTTCTGGAGTAATGTTTTTGCTTGTCTTACCACAGTATACAACTGGACCGTGGATGAGGTGATACAGTGGCTGATTACGTATGTGGAGCTGCCTCAGTATGAGGAGACCTTCCGGAAGTTGCAGCTTACTGGCCATGCCATGCCAAGGTTAGGAACTGGGCTGGATTTTTCTCCTGAGGGTACAGGCTGGGAAGGGGTCTGCCTTAAAGTTGCTGTGGACAATTCAGTAAGGCTTCATCCTCAACAGTCTGTGAAAGCTGCTATTCTCATGCCAGTTGTGTGTTTGCTATATAAAGCAGAAAGGCCACTTTGTATTTGTTCTCTTGTGTGATAATTCTTATCACTCCTGAGACTCATACTAATGACTTCTGTTTATTGGGTGCTTAGTACATACCAGGCATGCTCAATGGGTAAAGTACTTCCCTCTAAATCTTATGACTTGGGATCAATCCCTGAGACCCACATCATGGAAAGGGAAAACTGACTCTACAAGCTGTTCTCTGATCTCCACATATGCATCATATAACATACGCCCTCCCCACCCCCGCCATCCACAAACAAACAAACTTTTTAGGAAGAGAATTGATTTAGTTACTAAGTCTGTAGTGAGGACTCAAAGTTCAATGAGTGTTACGTGTAAAACATCAGAACACTATTAGGCAGTGTTAGTAAATACGGATGCCTTTTTCCTTCTCATTACTTAAAAGGAGATAACATTATAGCTCATTGGTGCCACTGAGAATTAGCTTGTAGGAAGTATGGTGATAATATGAAATCCATTTTGCAGAAGTGACCTTAAGAGGAGTTTAATGACCCCCAGGTTTTCAGAAAACACCCGTTTTATATAAGTTACACAGAAGACCAGGTGGAGCCCTAATATTCCAAGAGTCAGAAACAGATGGATCTTTGTGAATTGGAGTCCATTCTGGTCGACATGATGAGTTCCAGGGCAGCCAAAGATGCATAGAGACCTTGTAACATAAGTAAAATAAAAATGTACACGAAAGGAAATTGAGGTCTGAGGGGAGGAACCGAGCCCCTTGTAATCAGACAAGTGAGATTGCTTAGGACCAGAAGCCAGATCTCCTGACCAACTGTTTATAGTGCCCCATTACCTTTCTTGTAGGTGCCCTTGATTGCCTTCTAAGTTCAGAGGGGGAAGTAGCTGCCACTCCTTCATGTTCAGACAGAAGTAGAAACCACACACTATGATGTCAGAGGCTTTTCTTCTAGCTGAGGAAAAGATAATCAGTGGTACAGAGTAGTATAGTGTTAAATGTGCCCTCAGGGAGCCCAGGCACATAGTTTCCACCCTTTTTTTTTTAATCTTAAACTATTTTTCTTCTATACCTGCTGTGTTTCAGCAGAAAAAAGATGAAGTCCAGTTTTCTTCAGTCTTTTTATTATCTTAATAAGACAAAGTCTTATTATCAGTGTGGTTAAAGGTCAAAACACTACACTAATCTTATTAGGAGTAAACAGTATTGCAATTACTCAAATGCTTGATAATAGGGCCAACTCGGTTTTGTTCATAAGCAGGTTTATATATAATAGCAGTGGGTTAGAAGGCCCAAGAACCAGTGGGTCATTGAACATGTTGTTTTGATCTGGACTGTACAGGAGAGCATATTTTTGTGCGATGAAATGTAGGGACTAATATATAATAATCCAGATAATCTCTGAAAGCAGAAACACAAGAGAAATCACTGGTGAGATGCTCAGCTGGTAAGACGCCTGCTGTGTAAGCCTGGGATGTATTTGGGTACCACAACCAAAAAAGAAAGAAAGAAAGAATGAAAGAAAGAAAGAAAGAAAGAAAGGAAAGAAAGAAGAAAAGAAAGGAAGGAAGGAAGGAAGGAAGGAAGGAAGGAAGGAAGGAAGGAAGGAAGGAAAAAGCAAGGTGTGGTGGTGTATATCTGTAATCCCAGCACTTCACACTGAAATGGGAGGTGGAGACAGGATGATTTTTTGGAAATTCATGGACTATGTAGCCTGGATTATTTCTCATGGGAGAAATGAGAAATCCCCCTACAACAATGTTGGAAGGAGAGAATCAACTCCTGTAATTTATTCTTAGACATCACATGCACATTGTAGCACATGCATGCCCATACTCATACATATCATACAACATAAAACAACAACAAGAAAAAAAAGAAGGAGAAATAAGAAATAAAAAGAAGCATAAAAATATGTAATTAAAGCTGGGCATTGGTGGCGCACGCCTTTAATCCCAGCACTTGGGAGGCAGAGGCAGGCGGATCTCTGTGAGTTTGAGACCAGCCTGGTCTACAGAACTAGTTCCAGGACAGGCTCCAAAGCCACAGAGAAACCCTGTCTCGAAAAAACAAAAAAAAAAATGTAATTAACTATGATTTGCCACAGATTGTTAGTCCTTCTAGGGCAGAGTCCTCAGGAGACTGTGGATAGAAAGGGATCAAATTCTTAGTTATGCTCCGTATTAGAGACAACTTACTCATTCTGGAAAGATGGCTCTGCAGTTAAAAAAAAAAAACTTGCTGCTTTTCCAGAGAACCTAGGTTCAATTGCCAGCACCCACTTGGTGGCCCAGTCATCTGTAACGCCAGTTCCAGGGTATCTAGAGCTCTCTTCTGGCCTCTGTGGGTACTGCCTGCATCTGGTACCAGACATGCATGTAGATAAATTATTCACATTAAAAAAGACCACAAACAAACAAAACATCTTACTTGTTCAGACTCTGTGTTCTAGAGTGCAGAGGAGAGCAATTACCAAAAGCTGAATGTGTTCATGAATATATTTTGATGTCTCAAACCTGATCCCTATTCTTTTCCCTTAACAGGCTAGCTGTAACCAACACCACCATGACAGGGACTGTACTGAAGATGACAGATCGGAGCCACAGGCAGAAGCTGCAGCTGAAGGCCCTGGACACTGTGCTCTTTGGACCTCCTCTCTGTGAGTTGTGTGTAGAAGTCTACTGCTGTGCATAAAGCCTAAAGCCACTGGGAGTGACTAGGCTGAAATTCTGGGTCTCATAGGCACCCCTACAGGAAAGCACCTTCATTATCCCACTGGTGTGGAAATATGAAACATTCTTGTTTAAGTCTCCCATATTTATACATTTAATCTACTCATTCATTACATATTTTAAGGAAAGATTTACTTTTTGCTAGTGTTGTGCAGGATTATATAGGAAGACCTAGATGAACCAACCATAGTATTTCCTAGTGGAATAGCTGTTACTGTTTATAAACACATGGTGGTGGACCAGTCCCATGAGGGGCAGCAGCAGGTCCCCAGAGGCCTCAGCAGGTCCCTTTGGTGAGTGGGAGACCAGGGTGAGTGAGAGACAGACAGATAAGCCATGCAGAGAGAGAGAGTTGGGGTATAGAGTTTATTTAGTGGGTTATGGAGGGGAAAGGGAAGGGGAGGAAGGAGGAAAGGGGAAAGGGATGAGAGGGACAGTAGTTACCTCTTCAGAAGAGGGACAGGAAAAGAGAGAGCAGGCTGGAGACGAGACAGGGGATCTGCTTGCCTCAGTGGAAGAGAGTGGGGAGGTTGGAAGTGTGCAGAGCTTGTTTCTTAAAAGGACAGGGTACCCAGGTGACAGGGAAGGTCAGCAAAATAATAATAATAGCATCATCATTCCAGGCTGAGGATGTAGCTCAGGTGATAGAATGCTTGCCTAGCACTCATGAAGTCCTAGGTTCCACTTCCACAGAGCCACACTGAAACCACTGTTCTCTACTAGTGCTCTGACTGTGGACTTCAGACTAGGTCCAGGGAAAAAAGTGACACATGATCTCTGTCTTTCAGAGGGAGCCTAGCTTTATTCCATGGATTTTCCAAGAGAAGACATTGTAGATGAAGGAAACAACCTAAAGAAGGAAGGCTAAAACTATTAAGGAACACATAGAGAGTGAATGTCAGTTAGCTGTTAGCTGCCATCAGTGGGTTTATACAGAGGGAAGGGACTTGATTGCTGAAAACTTTGTGTCCATGGGTAGTTGGGAAAGACTAAAAGGGCTTTTGATGTAGCAATACATACTTACTAAATAATTCAGCTCTGGAGTTCTAACTGGTGAGAGTAGTTAGCCTTGCCATCCTTTTCTTATTTTAATATAGTCAAGAAAGACCAAAATTTCTATCATGGCTTGGTGGTGTCCATCTCCAGTCTTGTACAGGAGGCTGAGCCAGGAGAATTTGGGGTAGTTGTCCACCCGGGTTCAGTGAAATCCTGTGTATGTGAGGGTTGCGGTGTGTGGGAAAGAAACGGAAGGCAGATCTCCCATGGGGCCATTACTCACACTTGGGCATGTCTTATTTGCCATAACTCTTCTTTGAAAAGCCCAAAACTCTGTTCTTGGGTATGTTTTACTTTTTTTCTGAGAGCCTTTCTTAACAATTATACTTAAGTATATGTTAAAATATCTTTATCAAACCCCAACTCTGCTTCATAAAAGCAAAAGGAAGAAAGTACAGACAAGTACTCTAGATGGAAAGATCAGCTAATATAAGGACGAGAATCCTGGTTCCATGAGATTAGGTCTAGATGATGAGAGTCAGCAGGAGGGATCTTCATGGAGGACGTTAGACTGGCACTGTGACATGAACGGGAACAGTTTTCTCCTAGGCCCATCTCGTATAGCTTAGATGCTGAGGGTGATCAAAGCTAAAGGGAGTTCAGAGGTCAGAAAACTGCTCCTGAGATAAGCAGAAGTAGTATCATAGCTAAGAGTATTTTATACCATCTAGAATAGCATAGCTGTAACAATAGCAATAATATTAGTTTCAGCTGGGTGTGGTAGCACACAGCTTTAATCCCAGCACTCAGGAGGCAGAGGCAGGCTCTGTGAGTTTCAGGCCAGCCATGCTCCACATTGAGAACCTGTATGTAAAAGAAAAGAGAGTTTGGACTTTTTGGTTTCTTTTCAGACTTTAAATTTTTTTTACTGGCTTATGTATTTAGTTATCTTGTGTGTATGTGTTTACATGTGTTAACTGGTGTGCACATGCAGATGCCAGAAGAGGGTCTTGGATCTTTCAGAGCTGTAGTTACTGGCATTTGTTGAATACCTAGCTTGTTATGTGGTGCTATGATCCAAACTCTGGCCCTCTTGATTGCATAGCAAGTGCTTTTAACTGCTGAGCCGTCTTTCTAGCCCCTAATAATAGTTTCTAAAAAAATGGAAAATAAGATAGGAAAAGTTGCAACTCTTCAACTTTGTTGATGATAATGTAAAATGATGCAGTTACTATGAAAAAACAGTCTGGTGGTTCCTTAAAAATTAGACATAAGAGTTACCACAACCCAGCAATTACATACATAAGTATATAACAGAAAAATTAAAACAGGTACTCAAACAAGTACATGTATACACATGTTCATAACAGCATAAGTCTAAGGCCAAATGAGGAAATAATGTGAATAAACACATTGTTTTCTATACATTTAGTGTGATTGTTTGCAACCATGAGAAAGAAGTGCTGATACACACTACAATATAAATACCTTAAAAAAAAAAACATTATGGCCTGGTAGTGGTGGTGCATACCTCTAATCCCAGCACTTGGAAGGCAGAGGCAGGTGGCTCTCTGTGAGTGTCAGGCCAGCCTTGTCTACAAAGCGAGTTCCAGGATAGCCAGGACTATTACACAGAGAAACCCTGTCTAGAAAAATCAAACCAAACCAAAATGAAACCATACCAAAACAAAACAAAATAAAACCATTATGCTAAATAAAAGAAATTAGTTACAGAACATTACATTTTTGTTTTCATTATATAAAACACCCAGAATAAGTAAATTCATAGACACATCCTAGAATCAAATTCATATTGGTGGTAGGCGGGAACTGGAAAGAGGAAGGAATGAGAAGAAAAAAAGAGGGGATTTTTTTTTTTTTTTTTGATATAGGGTCTTACTCTGAAGTCTAGGCTGGCCTAGAGCTCTTGATAATCCTCCCTCCTCAGTCTTCCCAGTGCTGGGATTACAGATGTAAACCAAGGACACCAATCCCTCCACCCACTCCCACACAAGAAATCTTTAACTCAGGCTGGTCTTGGAATCTTGACAGCTGTCTCCTACCTCAGCCTCCTAAGAGGATTGCAGCTTCTTTCTTTCCTTCTCAGCACTGGGGTTCAAACTAGGGCCTTGTGCACGTAGATAGGCACCTTACTAAGCTATATCCACACCACATTTCATAATTTTGTTTTGAAATAGAGTCTCAGTCTATTTCCTAGGCTGGCCTTGAAATCATTCTGTTGTCTAGGCTGTCCAGCTGAGAAACAATAATAATGATAATTGAGAAATAATGGTGATTTTGGCACTGGGAATGGAACCCAGATTTTTTTCATATGCTAGACAAGTGTTCCTGCATTGAGCTACATACATTCCCAGATTTTGTCTTCCTCCACTTCCTCTTCCTGCTCCTGCTGCTGCCACCGCCTCGTCTCTCCTCCATTTCCTCCTTGTAGCCATGATGATCCCAGATATTGCTGTTTATCAGGCTTGCCTTGAACTCATAGAGATCCATCTGCCTCTTCCTCTTGAGTACTGGGATTAAAGATGTATTACACCACACCCTGCCCTCTCTTATTTATTTATGAGCAGTAAGTTTTACTTTGGAGGATTAGATTTGCTTTGGAACTAGGTAGAATTGGTGTTAACATATATTGAGAATGTACTGCTTGCCCCTGAATTGTTCATTTTAAAATAGTTCATTTGTATAATATGAATTTTATCTCAAGATGCTACTTAGAGAAAAATTATTTTATATGTATGTATGTATGTATTTCTATCTGTCTGTCTGTCTGTATCGGGAGCTCTCAGCCTCAGCACTCCCCCAGGGTTCAGAATAGGACTTCTACAGTAAGTGAAGACTGGCTTGGGAATAGGATCTGAGGGGAAGAACAAACTGACTGACTCAGGCACTCTTTTCCTGCAAGTTTCTTTATTCCTTGGGGGAAGACTATAAAGAAGGAGGGATGTTCTCTTCAAGGCTTTCCGTTTATATGGGCATACAGACAAAGTAGCAATCCCATAAGTGGTAACAATAGTATCAAACATGCATTTCACAGAGTCAGGAGATGCTTACATCGCAGAGGGGGTGTGGCTGAGAAGGTCCCAGGCAGATATTGGGAGGATCAACTAAGAATGGGACCTTTTAAATCATTACAGAATTCTAAGAGGAAGTTTTTGTGCACTAACTATATTTCTTGAGTATAACTAGAAGTTTATGATTACTTGCAGAAGAATGCAGCAGCACTGTTGCAGTCTCTGGGCATTTTCGCTTAATGCATTGGTAGCCATGGTAATCTGAAGGCTTGATTTGCATTAATGTCTTGCTGACTGAGTAAAAAAGGGGGTCTCTATGGAGGTTTTGCTTTTGATTCCGGCAGGGTCCCTGCCAGTACCCAAGTGGAAATTATTTTCCCTGAGGCTGATTTAGCAACTCAAGTCTTTTTTCTGTATCTCTAAGGTTAAAGATAAAAACAGTTAATTTCCTGGGCTATGATCTTATGTTAATTGAAACCAAGGTAAAGGGTAAATACGGAATATTAGTAGCTTGTTAAGTCAG
This sequence comes from Microtus ochrogaster, assembly GCF_000317375.1. Lineage (NCBI taxonomy): Eukaryota > Metazoa > Chordata > Mammalia > Rodentia > Cricetidae > Microtus > Microtus ochrogaster. Next base: position 2,330,393 of record NW_004949139.1, read on the forward strand.
AGCAGACCAGTAGATTACACCTTCCTGAGTCTGTTGTTAGAGTAGACATATGGGCTCCTTCCTTGTTGATGAATCTGGTCATTAAAGATAGTTGTCGGAGATTAGTTTTATGTGAATTTTGGCTATGGGAACAAAGGTTTGACTGAGTGAATCCTTTTCACACCATGGCTTCATGGTATGGGGGGAGGTATCCGGTTTCCCTTACAGGAAAAGTCTAACTTATACATTGCTGGGATACTACAGAAGGGAGAAATGCCATGATTTCACAAGGTTTTTACAGAACTGACAGTGAGTTATTCAAAGGACAGGTATCCCTGTAACTCTGTAAAAATGGGTTATTCCATGTGGGGTGTGCATATACACTTCCCGTGGATAGTCCAATAGAGCTGTCAGCTGTACATTTACTGTAAAATATGTGTGAGCTCGCTGCAGGCCTGAATGCGTGTATGTACACCACATGATCGTAGGTTTGCACAGAGGCCAGAAGAAAGGCAGTGTTTCCCCTGGAACTGGAGTTAGTTATTGGTGGTTGTGAGTTCTCCAATGTGAGTACTGGGAACTGAACCCCAGTCCTCTGTGAAAGCAACCAGTGCTTTTAGATTCTGAGCCATCTCTCCAGCCTCCCTCTTTCTTAAAACCTAAGCAGCAAAAGGAAGAAAAGACATATTGTACTTTTTCAAAATATCAAAAGAATAAAGAATAGCCGTGCATGGTGGCATATATCTTTAATCTCAGCACTTGGTAAGCAGAGGTCACATATACCCTAGAGAACCTCTGGTCATACCTGTAATTCCCAGCACTCTTAAGGTTGAGGCAAAAGGATTGCTGTAAGTTTGAGACTAGTCTGGGCTGCATTGATGAGTTCCAGAACATGAAATTGATCAAAAGAATAGATTATGATTCCAACTCAATCTGGACTAGGTAAAGATTGAGTGAAATAGATAGACACAGTCTGTATGGGTTAGAAGCACTAAATGGAAAAATGCTTATCTAATAGTCTCATGTGAGCAAGACATTTTTAGATATTTGCTAAGGGGCTAGCCAATGATGGCACATACCTTTAGTCCCAGCACTTGGGAGGGATCTCTGTGAGGCCAGTTTTGTCTACAGAGCAAGTTCCAGAACAGCTAGGGCTACACAAAGAAACCCTGTCTTGAAAAGCCAAAAACAAAACAAAACAAAATAAAACAAGAACCGTAAAGGAGGAATGGGAGCTGGAGAGATGGTTTAGTGGTTAAGAATGCTTACTGCTCTTGAAGAGGACCTGAGTTTGATTCCCAGTGTACATGTCAGGTACCTCACAACTGCCTGTAACTCTGGCTCCAGGGGATTCAGTACCTCTCACCTCTGTGGGCACCTGCATATACACATACATACATACATACATACATACTACATACTTTAAAAAATGTAAGAGTAAGGCTGATGGACATGTCTCAGGAGATAAATGTGCTTGCTACCAAGCCCGCTAATTCAAGTTCCATGGTAGAAGGCGAGACTGAGCTCTCAGACCTCACGTGTGTCATGATGTGCACCCTCCACCTTACCCACTTTAAATCAATATAACAAATACATACATGTACTTAAAAGAGTAGAATGCACAAGGAGTTTGGCTTGTTGGTGCAGATCTGTAATCCCAGCTATTTGGGAGTAACAGGTTTTCTGTATCAGGATAATAGGTTTCTCTGCCGATGCAGTAAGCCAGATAAGCCGAATTGAAAAAGTATAACAAAAGGTTTATTTGAGCAAAGCCACTTCTGGGTGACTTCTCCAGTCCCAGAGGTTGAGGCTGGAGAAGCCACTCACCCAAACTAAAGCAGGGAGATTATATAGCCTGTAGGTGAGGGGTGATGACATGTCCACCACAAGCTGGGTTTGTGCCCAAGTATGGTCAAAAGCTGAACCACTTAGATGGGGATTTGGGAGTTTAAATAGTTGCCAGGAATTTGTAACTGGGCATTTTAGCACTTTTTTTTAGTTGACTATTCTCTAAGAGGATGGGGTTTAGAAAGAGAGAGAGGGAGAGAGAGAGAGGGGCAGGAATAGGGCTTTCAGGATCATGGAGGCTCCTTGTTCCATGAACAAGGAGGACCACAAGTTTACTTCAGACTGAACAAGTTAATGAGATTCTGTCTCAAAAAAGTAAAAAGTGCTGATGGAATAACTAGTACTTGCCTAGTATTCCTGAGGCCCTAGGTTTAAGCCCTTAGTACCGAAGTGTGTATATGGTGACATTGGCATTGAGGAATCCCAACAAACCGAGAATAGAAGTTCTTAACATTCAGGGGAGACAAAGAATATCCACGGTGCTTAGTAAAGACTGTGGAGGAAGCAAATATATTCCAGAAAGAAAAGTAACTCCTGTGCTGAATAAATATCTTAGTGTATCTGAGGACAAAATAATGAAAATTTGAGTATGGCTGGAAGTACAGGATTAATAGAGGCTGGAGAGTAACCATTAGAGGAGTGGCTTTCAGCCTCCTAATGCTGTGGGGACCCCAACATAGAATTATTTTATTGCTACTTCATAACTGATTTTGCTACTGTTATAAATAGTAATATCTGATAGGCAGGATATCCAAGATGTGACTCAAAGGGACCACTGCAGTAAAGGCTCTTCAGTTTTCTCTCAGAGAGCCTGTATTAAACATCTATGGCTGCCCTCATGGGTCTCGTAATTCCCCTTTCTTGCGTGAAAATAGGTATGTTAATTTGTCTTTAAGCTTAGGCCTATCCCATCCCAAAGATGGTTGAGATGTACTGAGGACGCACTGTTGTCCTCACTGCATCCTAGGGAAGGATGAGTTAGTAAGCCTTCAAAATTATCCTCAGGCTTGTTATCCTATCTAAACTAGGCCTTCACTGGTAGAGAGATAAGTAGTCCTTATTTTGATAGTATGTGGAGTATGTGCCTAAGAGAATCAATTCTTTCTGAGTTGAAAGGTCTGCCTGCCTTTCACAAGAGGAATCACTGAGGAGGGATGCAGGTAAGTAGTGTTATGGGTGCCCGGACTCACCACGGCCTCCCTTATCTGGCAGTGACTCGACATAATCACCTCAAAGACTTCATGCTGGTGGTGTCTATCGTTATCGGCGTGGGTGGCTGCTGGTTTGCCTATATTCAGAACCGTTACTCTAAGGAGCACATGAAGAAGATGATGAAGGATCTGGAAGGGTTACACAGAGCCGAGCAGAGTCTGCATGACCTTCAGGAGCGGTAAGGCCTTGCTTCTTTACCTAGCCCTGGTGCTGCCAGCTCTTGAAGTCTCCTGTTTTGTGAACCATTTAGCTCCTGGCACCCTGTTGACATGAATGTAAAGACTGTCCCATCCTCTAGAGCGGTTCTGAGATGCTACCTTCCTGTCAGCCAGTTCAGTTGCCCTGGATTTCATTGCTCCTCTTGAGAGGAGCTTGTATTTTATTTTATTTAAAAACAAAACAAACTTTTTTTTGTCTGAGCTTGAAAGGGAGAATTGCATTGCTGCCAGAGGTCGAGAATTCCCTGATAGGGGACTTGTTATGGGTCATTCTGTTTCTTGTCCTACATCTTGCTACTTTCCTCATGCAAATAGATACATTAACAATTTCTCATGGCTCCCAAAGAAACCTCATAAAACAAGCTGGTCATGTCTATAATCCTAACATTTTGGAGGTGGGGGTAGAAGGATCAAGAACACAAGGTTATCATAGACTTCTAGCAAGTCTGAGACAGGGCTGTTTCAAAAAGAAAACAGAAATGGCTGAGAATATAGCTCAGTTGATAGAGCAAATGCTTAGCATGGGCCAGACACCACATAAAACTGGACATAGGGCCTGGCAAGGAAGTGGAGCAGGTTAAGGTGCTTGCTGCCAATCTTGGCATGTGTGTTCAACACTAGAAGCCACAGGGTGGAAGGAGAGAATTAATTCCCAGAAATCAGGGTCATCCTCTAATCTCCACATGCTCTCATGTTGGGTGTATGCATAGACACATGTAAGAACATTTTTAACTGGGCTTGGAGGCAGGAGGATTGGAAGTTCAAGGTCATCTTTCGCTATATAGCAAGTTTGAGGTCAACCATGTCTCGCAAAGAAAAAAGAAATAAATGGGCGGTGGTGGCACAGCCTTTAATCCCAGCACTCAGGGGCAGAGGTAGGCAGATCTCTGTGAGTTCAAGGCCAGCCTGGTCTACAAGAGCTGGCACCAAAAACTACAGAGAAACCCTGTCTTGAAAATAAAAAAAAAAGGAAGAAGAAATAAGAAATAAAGTAGTCTTCATCGTGTTCCCATAATTCTTTTTCATATACTCTACATACCGTAAGTACTGATTTCTGGGACAGTGTGTATTCCTCTCCACAACTCTTTGTCCTTAATCCAAAGGATGGGGCTGAACATGTGCCTGAGGTCCCAGCATCTAGGTGGGGGCCAGCGAATAGGGAGTTGAATGTCCTTGTGTCCCCCAAAAGAAAGAAGCCTGGAGTGTGTCCCCCTCCCCATTTGTGTGTGTGTACATATGTGTGTGTGATTGTGTGTACACGTGCATGCACATGATATGTAAGTGTGTTTTGAGACATACTGTTACTAAGTAGTCGAGGTCTAGGCTGCCCTTGAACTCATAGCAGTCCTCCTGCCTCAGGTTTCCAAGAGTTGGGATTATGAGTGTGCACCACCAACCTGGCTTCTTTAGGTTTTTTTTTTTTTTTTAATGACAGGATCTCACTGTGTAGCCAAGCCTGGCCTGGGATCCATGGTGGTCCTGCCTCGGCCTGAGACATTTAAAGAGCTACTTTTAAGTAGCAGACACTGTCTTCTTTGAATAGATGAGGAAAGGCTTTCTTATGAGCAAGGTTTCTTTTTTGTTTTGGGGTGGGTCTTTAATTAATTAGTTAATTAATTTATTATTATTTTTAAAATATATCATTGGCTGGTTTGGCTCTCACTATATAGGCCTTTATGACCTGGAACTCAGGCATCTGCTTGCCTCGGCCTCCCAAGTGCTAAGTCTAAAGGCATATACCACACCTGGCCCTGAGCCACATATTTATTTCATTTTATTTTGGTTTTCCAAAACTGGGTTTCTCTGTGTAGCTTTAGAGTTTATCCTGGAACTACCTCTTGTAAACCAGGCTGGTCTCGAACTCACAAAGATCCACCTGCCTCTGCCTCCCGAGTGCTGGGATTAAAGGTGTGCCTCACCACTGCCTGGCCAAGGTCTTTTTTTTTTTTAAGGTTTGTTTTTATTTTATATGTATGAATCTTTTGCCTGCATGTCTGTGTGTGCATCGTGTGTGCCTGGTAACTGAGACACCAGAAGAAGGCATCAGATCCCCCGGAACTGGAGTTACAGCCAATTGTGAGCCACTCTATGGGTACTTGGAACTGATCTGCTGGGCCCCTTGTCCTTGGATCCTTGCCAACTAGAGGCTAACTATTGCTGTCTGACAATTCCCATACTTCATTTGTTTGAAAAATATGTACTGTTTTCATTCCAAAGACAAAAGAATCTAAGCAAGAGACATTCCATGTCTGGGGATAAAACTTAAGCTTTGAGCCCTCCCTGCTCTCTAAAGCCTCCTGAGCTCAGTGACCACTGTAGCACCAAGCAGGAGACACACATCCTCCTCTAGACGTGTGCGTATTCACACATGTCCTTCTCTGACAGAATACAGAGCCCACATGCCACCTTGTCCCTCCTGTCTATAGAAATACTGCCATCACGAAGCTTTGGTGTGAATACGTATAACACTACATATACATTCTAATTAGGAGTTTACTGCTTTCCAAACAGTTCTTGGAGGCAGGCAGGAATTTTATTTCCTTTTGGTATGAAGAAACAGGTGAAATGTCACACAGGTGTCTACTTTTCTTCCTTATATTGCCAATTGATAGTTGCCTTGGAGTAGGACACTGTTTGATTTACGTTTATTTTCTCATTTCTGCACCCAATGATATTTATTGATCTCTATCTCCATTAGACAATGGAGATATAAGTGGGTCGTTTTACTTTAATGGCACTCTGTATTAAAGAGGAAAGATGTGGTAATATTGGCTTTTCAGAAGAGGCTGTTTTAGAGCCTTTTGGTGAAGAGTTGAATCCCTAGTGGTACAGTTTTTTGCAGTTGGGGTCACGGGACGGTAGATATCAGCCAGGAAAGGAAATGGCACCTCTGATTTTTTTTTCTTTTTAAGCTATGCAGTATCGCCATCTGGTGTCCTTCCTAGGGAGGGTCAGCTCCTTCCCAGGGACAAAGTAGGCAGCAAAGTGCTCTTGTTGCAGAGCTGCTTGTAGGTTACTGTTTGTTCTTTTCAGGGCTGCAGCCACAGACAAGTATGGACCTGCTGTTTTTAAAAGATTGAACTCTATATCTGTCTTTTAATCTTCTATTTTCTTTGTTGACATGGTCTCTTATAGCCGAGGCTGACCTTGAACTCCTTATTTTTCTGCCTCCACCTTCTAAGTGTTGGGTTTATAGATGTTCTTCAACATGCATGGATATTTTCATTTTAACTAAGTAGACAATGTCCCCCTGTGGGGGGGACTTTTTATTCTATAGTCTGTATTTTCTTTCTTGTTACTACTTTTGGTGGTGGTAGTGATGGTAATCTCACTGTGTAACCCTGGGTAGTCTGGAACTTGCTATAAAGACCAGGTTGGTCTTGAACATGCATTGATCCTCCTGCCTCTACCTCTTATGTGACTCCAAGCATGTACCACAACATCTGACCTTTTCTTTTACTTTCCTGTACCTCAATTCTAAATCAATCAATCTTTCTTTCTTTCTTTCTTTCTTTCTTTCTTTCTTTCTTTCTTTCTTTCTTTCTTTCTTTCTTTCTTTCTTTCTTTCCTGACGGTGTCTCATTATATAGCCCTGGCTGGTCTGGAACTCACAAAGATCCACTCATCTCCACCTCCAGAATGCTGGAATTAAAGGTGTGAACCACCATGCCCAGCCCTTTTCTTTTAAAATATTTTTCTTACGTTTACTTATTTATTTGTGTGAGGGGGGCAGTATATCATGGTGTGGGTCTGGAAGTCAGAGAATAACTCACCAGAGTCTGTTCTCTCATTCTACCATGTGGGTCCTTGGGATAAAACTCAGTTGTTGGGTTCGGCAGCCAACACCTTTACTTACTGAGCTCCCTCGCTGACCTCTTCCTTCTTCCTTTCCTTTCCCTTTTACTTCCCCCTTCCATTCTCTCACCTTTCCTGCCCTCTCCTTTCTTACTACCCCGCCCCCTTTGGACTAAACCAAGGACCTCAATTGCTAAGTCTCTTCTCTTCTTTACTATCCTCAATCCTCGTTCCCAGATAACCTGGTGCTTCCTGCTAAGTTAAAAAGACCAGACAGTAGCACAGTTCTTTTCATTTTGAGAACGGTTAGTAAGCTCTTTCTCTTGGGTCTTGTCTTAGTTGGGGTTACTATTGCTGTGATGAAACACGATGAGCAAAAGCAACTTGGGGGGAAGGGTTCATTTAGCTTATACTTCTACATCACTGTTCATCATCAAAGGACAGGAGCTAAGGCAGGGCAGGAACCCCCACCCCGCCCCAGTAGAGGGGTGCTGCTTACTAGCTTGCTCATCATGGCTTGCCCAGCCTGCTTTCTTAGTAGAATCCAGGGCAACCATCCCAGCACCTACAGTGCACTGGGCTCTTCACCATCAATCACTAATAAAGAAAATGCCTTACAGCTGGATATTTTGGAAGCATTTTCTCAATTGAGTTTCCCTCCTTTCAGATAACTCTAGCTCTGTCAAGTTGGGATAAAACTAGCCAGCACAAATCCACTCCAGACATTTCCTTCCTGACTCCTTTCAGTCACAGTCAATCACTCATTCTTTTGCCTCACTCAATGCCACGCATTCATCCCTGTATTGTAGAATCACACTGTAGACAATCATTAGTCTACTGCTGGTAAACTTTGGAATAGGCAATGTTTCCCCCACTTCACCCCCCACCCCTGGCTGTCCTGGAATTTGCTCTGTAAACCAGGTTGATTTACACACAAACTCACAGAGATCAATCTGTCTCCTGAGTGCTAGGATTCAAAGTATATGCTGCCACCACTTGGCTAGAGTTTTATTGTTACAGATTTTCTTAAAATCTTACAACTATGGAAAAACCATAGGACCAAAAGCAGCAGATAGTCTTTTAAAACCTGTTCAGTCCAGTCCCCTGCTTGGACATGCATTTCAGTGTGTGTGTCTAATGATGTGGGATTCCTCTCTGTGTGCTATGAATATGTTTTATTATCATTGGTTATTAAAGAACCTGGCCGACAGCTGGCATTTTTCTCCTAAGGCAGCTCTATATCTCGGTTCAGATTTCCTACCGGGCTTTAGTAAGCCATTGGCCTAAACAACTTCTTTAGTAACCAAGGGTAATAAAACATATTTATCGCATATAGAGGGGAATCCCACATCATTCTCTGTGTGGCTGTGTACAAGCACAGTGCATGCTGCTTGGAACAGACATTTGAGAGTCTAAGAGAGGTCCAGCTAATTCTTCTCTCCTTCCACCACCTCACCTGAATCTGAAGCATCAGGTATCGCCTCACTTTATCTATCGTTAGGTGCTTTCTACATTTATTGAACCTTCCATACATCTTGAAATGGGAGAATAATTGTAGACTTTGATCACAAAGGTTTGAATTCTAGCCATTTATTTCCCTTCTTCATACTCAGTCTGTCCCAGACTGATGTGGGACTCAAATGTGTCCTGCCTTGCAAACTAGTGGTTGTTATCATTTCAGTGTGGGTTACGTTAGGGGAGGCATCCCGTGTTTGTGAGCCTGGCTTCGTGCTCTTGTTTACTAGCAACAGAAAATGGCCAACTTAAGAATTAAGGCTAATGACTATGGTTTCTGTTGGCCATGACTAGCTCAGATCTACATAGCCAGCAGAGAAACTTTATGCTGAGAGCCTGTGGCTCTTGTTTTCTTCCTTATCATCATAATTTATGGCATGCTAGCTGGCACCCCCTTCCTCCTTGCCTGGTCTCCTCTAGCTCTCTATATTGCCCCCCCTTCAACTCCTAGACTGCACAAGGCCCAGGAGGAGCACCGCACAGTGGAGGTAGAGAAGGTCCATCTGGAGAAGAAGCTGCGCGATGAGATCAACCTTGCTAAGCAGGAAGCTCAGCGACTGAAGGAGCTGAGGGAGGGCACTGAGAATGAGAGGAGCCGCCAGAAATACGCTGAGGAAGAGCTGGAGCAGGTAAGAGAGTGCACCAGATGCCTCAAGGGGTGTATTAGGGCAGGGGCCAGAGTCTGACTGGGAAGCTTCATGTGTGAACCTTTCTAAATATGGTTCAAATCTTTCCTCTAGACTTACCAATAAGGGTAGTGGGAAAGCTATAAAAAATGTTTACTGAGATTCCATCTTACACCTGTAAGAATGGCCAAAATCAAAAACACTCATGACAACTTATGCTGGAGAGGATGTGGCAAAAAGGGAACACTTCCGCATTGCTAGTGGGAATGCAAGCTGGTACAACCCCTTTGGATGTCAGTGTGGCGATTTCTCAGAAAATTAGGAAACAGCATTCCTCAAGACCCAGTAATACCACTTTTGGGTATATATCCAAAAGATGCTCAATCGTGTCACAAGGACATGTCCTCAACTATGTTCATAGCAGCTTTGTTTGTCACGGCCAGAACCAGGAAACAAGCTAAATGCCCCTCGATTGAAGAATGGATAAGAAAAATGTGGTACATTTACACAATGGAGTACTACACAGCAGAAAAAATAACAATGGCTTGAATTTTGCAGGAAAATGGATGGAGCTAGAAAACATTATTTTGAGTGAGGTAACCCAGACCCAGAAAGACAATTATCACATATACTCACTCCTAGGTGGTTTTTAAACATAAAGCAAAGAAAGCCAGCCTGCAAACCACAATCCCAGAGAACCTAGACAACAGTACGGACACTAAGACAAATTTACATAGATCTAATCTACATGGGAAGTAGGAAGTATAAAAAGACAAGATCTCCTGAGTAAATTAAGAGCATGGGGACCTTGGAGGGGGGAGGGGAGAGGTAGGAAGGGGAGCAGAGAAAAATGTAGAGCTCAATAAATATCAATAAAATAAAAAAAATGTTTACCATTATTTTCAAAGAATAGCAGATAATGGGAGATAAAAGTGATTCTTTTATACCTCCCCTTTCTCACTGAGGTATTTTCATCAGGTGAACAAATCCTAAGTATCGAGCCGCTAAGTTGTTACGTATGGAGATGCCCGTGTAAGCACCACTCAGAAAGCTCACTTTTGATTTTGTCAAATTTTATTCCAAGTATAACTGTTGTTATAACCTCTAAGCTAGATTAGTTTTGGATGATTTTGAATTTTATAAAAATATCAGTGGGGCTGGAGTTAACAGTTAAGAGGATGTTCTCTTAAAGAGGATTCAGCACCCATGTTAGTTGGCTCACAAGTGCCTGCGACTCCAGCTCCAAGGGACCCAACACCCTCTTCTGGCCTCCATGAGCACTGTACTCATATGTATATCTTCCATCCCACTCACAATATACACACATATAATATAGTGCTAGGAGTGTGATTAGTACTAGAATCTTTTCCTGCCATACATATAATTCTGGCCTCAATCTCCAGCACAACAAAAATAAAATAAAACAACAAAAGAATGGCATTATGTATACATGCTTTTTGTGCTTGGTTTCTTTGAGAACATTGTGAGAGTCAGGTTACATGTAGTGATTGATGATTGATTTCCATTACAAGACAGTCTTAAGAAAGTAAAAATAAACAAAAACCACTTGGGTGTGGTGGTACATACCTTTAATCCCAGCTCTCAAGGGTCTCTGTGAGTTCTAGACCATCTTGGTGTACATAGCAAGTTCCAGGCCAACCAGAGCTATATAGTGAGACCCCATCTCAGAAAACAAAACAACACTCCCCACCCCCAAACAAAACTGAATAGATAATTGGGGATTAAGAGCACTTGGTCTTGCAGAAGATCCAGGTTTGAGTCCCAGCATCCAAATGATGACTCACAATCATCCATAACTTCAGTTCCAGGCGGGTCCAAGCCCCTCTTCTGACCTCTGAGAGCATTTATGTGTATATGATACACATAAATACATTCAGAAAAAAACATTCATACATGTAAAATAAGAAAATAGTTTTAAAAAGAAAGTAAAAAGGCAAACCACAATCAGAGAGGAAATATTTTATATATATATATGGGTAATGCGCACACGCCTGCACACATACACATACACACACACACACAAATGCTTACATCCAGGGTATATAAAGAACTCTTACAAACAAGAAAAGACAACTCAAGTTTTTATTTTATTTTTAGTGTCTAGCAATAATTTTATAATCAATCTACCACACACAGATCTAAAATACCAAATTGGTCCCTGTTAAGCAATTTGAAAATCAGTATACAGGGGTAGGGGAAGCTAGAGGCACAAATGAATAGTAAAGAAATCTCACAAAGTAGAGGTGTAGGTTCAGTGAGTTTAACACACAGCTGAGACAGGAAGGCCACTGCAAGTTCCAGGTCAGCCTGGGATATAACTAGTGAGACCCTGTATCAGAAACAACAACAGCAAAATTAGGAAACAAAACAAAACAAAAACTGGAGTTGTGGTATAGGCCTGTAATCAACCCTCAGGATTAGAGGCAGGAGGATCAAGAGAATTCAAGTCATGTCTGCTACCTGTTGTGTTGATGGCTGGCCAGTGCTAAGGTGAACTAGGGGAAAAAAAAGATTAGAACCTCTAACTCCTGTTGACTAAGGAGCCAGTATATCAGAGGCAGAAATCACTGAGCAAGGACCCCTAGGATTTAGCTCTGTGGGGTTTACAGAATACCCTTAATATAGATTCAGAAGCCCTCAGAGCTTGGTTTGTCTTTTTGCCACGCCATCTCTGGGTAGTGCCATCTGTATCTTTGTACTCAGGTGTGGACACAGAGATCAAGAGAGGTCAAGAGAGGTCTCTGAAGTCCTCCAGTGTTGCAGAAAGCTTGGCTCAGCTCAGGGAAGGCAGGGAGACAAAGCGACTGTAGACTCTGCATGTTGGTGGGAATGAGCTTGCACCTCCAGCTTTGTGACTGTTAGCAGTGGGCCCTGGACATGGAGCTGAGCTGGGTGGGGTGGTTCAGATGGGCAAATGGAAGTCACAACTCCTGCTCTGGCATGCACCCATGTGATCAACCTTGTCTCAGCTTGCTTTTCCTTCTGGTTGAGTCTTGTAGCCAGGACCTTGTAAATGTAAGGTCAGGGTATGGCTCCATCTTAAAATATTTCCTTAGCTCCCAGAACTACTCCCAGCTATTCTCTTGTTCATGGAACTGTTTAAGGTTTCTATTGCTGTGAAGAAGCACCATGACCATGGAAACTCTTTTATTTTATTTTTTATTGATTTTATTGAGCTATACATTTTTCTCTGCTCCTTCCCTGCCTCTCCCCTTCCCTTCAGCCCTCTCCCATGATTCCCATGCTCCCAATTTACTCAGGAGATCTTGTCTTTTTCTACTTCCCAGACCATGGAAACTTATAAAAGAAAACATTTAATTGGGTGGCTTACAGTTTTAGAGATTTAGTCCATTATCAACATGGTGGCACATGGCAGCTTGCAGGCAGACATGGTGCTGGAGCTGAGAGTTTTACATCTTGATTTGCAGGCAACAGTAAGTGAATTGGCATACTGGGTGTGGCTTGAACATATATAAGAGACCTCAAAGTTCACCTCCACAGTGACACACTTCTTCAAACAAGGCCACACCCACTCCAAGAAAGCTGCACTTCCTAATAGTGCCACTCCCTTTGGGGTCATTTTCTTTCACATCATCACAAGAATCCAGTATGCTGGAGTTCAGGAAATGCCAAGGTTTGCCAATTTTAACTATAGCTCAGCTCAGGTGTTTGAAGCTTGTTCTAAAGCACTAGACTTAAATCCACCTCCACCCTGGACCCACTGAGCTGTACCCCTTTACTTTCAGACTTTGCCACTCTGCATCTCTTCAACCCAAGTTTCTAAGTGAGAAGAGATTCACATGACAAATGACCAGTTATAAAAAACCAATATTGGGGCTGGAGAGATAGCTCAGCGGTTAAGAGCATTGCCTGCTCTTCCAAAGGTCCTGAGTTCAATTCCCAGCAACCACATGGTGGCTCACAACCATCTGTA
>NW_004949139.1:2344317-2345664 GCF_000317375.1 Microtus ochrogaster
CAATCAATCAATAAATCATTCAATCAATCTAGGCTTGAATTCATTTTGTATTCCAAACTGTCTTGAATTTTTTCCCTAACCTCCAGCCCTCCACAGTGTCTCAGATTAAGGCCTGCCACTAGGCTTCTGCCCCCTATCTTTTCTTTTTGAGAGAGTCTTGCTATATTGCCCAGGCTGCCCGTGAACTTGTGATCTTCCTGCCTTAGCCTCCTAAATGGCTAAATTATGTGTGCAGCATCATGTCTGACTTCACAATCCTTTTAAATCTTAAAGAATATTTAGAAAAGAAAATTGAAGAGCACACATTTGCCCTGCTTCCCTCCTTTTTTTTTTCTTGGATCCCAGAAGACAAGAGAGGTTCACACTGTCACCTCTGCTGGAGCTACCCATGACAGTTGGGTCATGGTTCTCACTATTGATGAGTCTTCACAAACGGCTGCCATCTGATTTAGAAAGAGTCTGAACATGAAGTGGCAGGGTTTCTATCAGCTCTGGAGGGACATATGCTTCATTAAGTTAGGAAAATGATCTTACTGGAGTGGACTGTTGACAACCATTCGTCCAGTGAAAATGGACTGCCATTCCAGCTCTTTGTATGCACTGTGCTATATAAAAGAAATTATAAAACCTCCAGAAATTACTTAGGATCTTCTGTGGGAGTTTTACTGTTGATATTTATCCTATTAGAAATTAAGAAATTAAAGGTGGTGGTGCACACCTTTAATCCCAGCACTTGGATGGCAGAGGCAGGCAGATCTCAGTGAGTTCGAGGCCAGCCTGGTCTACAAAGCAAGTTCAAGGGCAGCCATAACTGTTACACAGAGAAACCCTGTCTCAAAAAAACCAATAAATAAATAAAAATAAGATGGATCTTATACATAAAACGTATGAAGTCAGGCACTGTAACTCATTCCTGTAGAAAAATATTTAAATATTTAGTAAATAAAAAACTGTACTAAGGCAGTCGCGGTGGAGAGGCGCGCAGTCGCGGCGGAGAGGCGCGGCGCTACAATCAAAAATAGGCTTTGCAGAGAAACCCTGTCTCGGAAACCCCCCCCCCCAATAAAATAGGCTTTGGGGGACCGGCTGCGACAGACGCAAGCGGTGGGGACCGGCGTGGAGCCAGAGGCAAGCAGCGGGGACCAGAGGGGTCCGGCGTGGCAGCCGACGCAAACGCGGGGACCTGCGCAGCGGCAGAGGCACGAGGCAGGGAAGGGCGCGCAGACTTCCCACTGCGGTTGGATCAAAGAGAGCTACAGTAGTGAAAACAGCTTGGTATTGGCATAAAAACAGAGAAGTCGACCAATGGAATCGAATAGAAGACCCTGACTTTAACCCACAAACCTA
>NW_004949139.1:2347267-2348335 GCF_000317375.1 Microtus ochrogaster
GGTGGCGGGGAGGAGGCAGAAATCCTCAATAAATAAATAAATTTAAAAAAAAATAAAAAATAAAAAAAACTTCAATAAACTCACCAGCTCACTAAACTAAAAAAAAAAAAACTGTACTAAATTTTTACCAATCAAAATAAATAACATTTTTTTTAAAAACCCTAAATTTTCCAAACTAAAACCATTTTTTTTTTAAAGACAGGGTTTCCCTTTGTAGAGCCCTGGCTGTCCTGGAACTCACTCTGTAGAAGAGGCTGATTTCAAGCTCAGAGATCTGCCTGCCTCTGCCTTCCAAGGGCTAGGATTAAAGGCATGTACCATCTGAATAAAAATAGTGACTTCTTACAATTTTACATATCTTTTAAATGTCTGGCTTATTGGGCTGTGTCTTAGGGTTTCTATTGATGTGAAGAGACACTATGACCACAGCAACGCTTATAAAGGGAACTCTTAATTTGGGGTGGCTTGCTTACAGTTCCAGAGGTTTAGTCTGTTACCCTCCTGGCGGGAGCATGGTATTTCACAGACAGTAGCTGAGAGTCCTGTATCTTGCAGGGAATAGGAAATCACTTTGACAGTCACACTGGGGGAAGCTTGAGCAAAAGAGGCCTCAAAGCCCCCCCCCCCACAGTGACATACTTCCTCCAACAAGGCCTTGCCTCCTAATAGTGCCACTCCTTTTGTAGGCCATTTTCTTTCAAACCACCACAGGCTGCTGTGTTCTCTTTTCGTCGTTTTTGATACAAGCTCTTTCCCTATGACTAGGATAGCCTTGAACTATTGTGCTCATCCTGCCTCTGTCTCCCAAAAACTGGAGTTATAAGCGTGCACCACCACAGGCATCCTAGATTCCCTTATTAGTGTCTATATTGGGTTTCTTGTAGGAAAAGAGGGTAAAAATGGGAATTAATGCCAGACATAGTGACTCATGCCTGACTCAGGAGGTAGAGGCAAAAGAACCAGAAGTTCAAGACCAGTTTCTACTGCATAGTAAATTCAAGGCCATCCTGAGCTGCACGAGACCTTTCCTTAAAAAACTAAAACTAAGGCCGGGCGGTGGTGGCGCAC
>NW_004949139.1:2348535-2367684 GCF_000317375.1 Microtus ochrogaster
AAAAAAAAAAAAAAAAAAAAAAAAAAAACCAGAAAAAAACTAAAACTAAGACTGTAGAGATGGGTTAATGGTTAAGAGCACTGGGTGCTCTTTCAGAAGGCTGTGGTGTATGCCCCTGTGTGCTGGTGCCTGCAGAGCCAGAAGCATTGGCTCCCTTTGAAGCTGGAGTTATAGGCAGTTGTGAGCTGTGTCTTGTGGTGCTAGCAGTTGAACATGTCCTCTACAAGAGCACTGTGCACGCTTAACTGCTGATTCATCTATCCATCCACCAGAATTAAAATTCCAACCAAGTGTTTTGTCTACCACTTTATGGTATTTTTTAAATTTACTATTTTTTTTAATGTGTATGAGTATTTTGCTTGCATCTATATCTGTATACCGTATGTGTGCCTGGTGCTCAAGGAAACTAGAAGAGTGTGTTAGATTCCCTGGAACTGGAGTTACAGATGGTTGTGAGCTGTCGTGTGGGTGCTGGGAATTGAACCCAGGTTCTCTGGAAAAGCAGTCAGTGCTCTTAACCTTGCATCTCTCCAGCCCACGTTATGGTGTTTTTTTTTTTTTGTGTGTGTGTGTCTTAGCAATTGTTTTATTTCTGTTAAGAGATACCATGACCAAAGCAATTATTAGAAGAGAAAGCAATTGGGGGCTTGTTTACAGTTTCAGAGGTTTAGCCCATTATTATCATGGTGGGGAGCATGGCAGCATGCAGGCAGGTGCTGGAGCAGTTACTGAGAGCTACATCCTGACCCATAGGCAGAGAGACACTCTGGGCTTTACATGAGCTTTTAGGTGTAGGAGGTACACCTTTAATCCCAATGTCTGGGAGGCAGAGACTGAGGGATCTCTGAGAGTTCAAGGACAGCCTGGTCCACAGAGTTATTCCAGGTCAAAAATACACAGAGAACCTGTCTCAAAAAGCAAAAAGTTAAAAGTAAAAATAAACAAAATAGAGTTAAAATAAAGCCGTACAAAGATGGAAAATACACAGAGAATTTTGATACTGTATGGTATTATACTGTGTTTAAATTGTTTAAATGCTGAGGAAGGAACAACATTTGCTAAAAGATATTTGTTTATAAATGCTGCTGAACTAATCCAACATAGATATTTTAAAAATGCCTTGACTTTGAAATTTGGATCTAAGGACATGATACTTTGGAAAGGAGTTTCTTATTTTGTTTTCACGGAGGGTGAGAGTCTGTGGATTGCTTCCATCCCAATGTGGTATGATAGACCACGTCCTCCTAAAAGGTTGCTGTGAACGCCTTCAAAAAATTACTTCACTCAATTGACGACTGAGATGAAACTAGCACACTGGTTATACCCTGAAATACCTAAATAACAGCGCCCCCATTCAGCAAAAAGCAGTTTGGAGAAAAAAAACTGCGCCCATATTCCCAAATATTGTTTATAAATGTTCTTTTACATTTAAAGGGGGATATGATATAGGTATGAATAATTTGCATTGATATGGATTTTGTTTTAGTGATTTAAATTTAAGGTCAATTTTGTTATATGTATTTCTGCTCTTGATTAAGGTATTGTGATTATGTAGTTCATTTAAAAATGTAATGTATAATTAGGAAATATAGGTTGCTAATGGATAATCATCAATAATAGTCAAGTTTGTAGTCATGTTAGTTTAGATTTTCTGGATGTGCATGGATATATTTTAGATAGACATTCTTCATATCTTTCAAAGATTACAGAATAGGACATTTAATGTTTTAATGACTGAGGACTTTTCATGACAATGAGACACTCTGCTCCTGGCAGCACCAATCTACTTCAAGAGGAAGATGGGCATCGAAGAGGAACCTTATGGAGTTTGATAACCATTTGGGCAAGAAACTGCTCTTGCCTGGACTATTGCATAAACTGGATACAGAGAACCCGCAGAGAGAGGACTACTGAACTTGCCTAAAGGTGAGATGATCTTTCGGGGTTCCTGATTCATGAAAGAGTCTGCAAGACATTCTTCAGGACAAGCAGATAGTGACTGCCTTTGAAATTTCCTGCTTCATGAAAATGTCTGCTGGAAACTATGGGCCTGTAGGCCAAAGATGGATGCCCCAATGGTACAGAGAAACTTTGAATGACTGTCCAGGCAGCGAGATGTCTCTGTCATTTCTAGAGTTTTGGATTTCTTGTTTGCTTGGGTAATATTATATCCTTCTTGAGTCTTTAATGGAGTTAAAGAATATATAGATAGTTATAGTTCTCCTTAGTTATGCAAAAAGATAAAATAGATGTAAATATTGTAACTTTTACTTGATAACTGTTTTGTTATATGTAATTTTGCTATGTTAAAGTTAAAGCCTTCCTTTTTTTGTTTAAACAGAAAAAGGGGAAGTGATGTGGGAGTGTCATATATCAATCTGTTGATTTCATTGGTTAAGCAATAAAGAAACTGCTTGGCCCTGATAGATTAAAACATAGGTGGGAGGAGTAAACAGAACAAAATGCTGGGAGGAAGAGGAAGTGAACAGAGAGATGCCATGCTCCCTTCTCCCGGGCAGATGCGAGAACTCTGCTCTCTAAGGCCCACGCGATGAAGCTCCAACCCAGGATGGATGTAGGCTAGAATCTTCCAGGTAAGCGCACCTAGCAGTGCTACACAGATGATTAGAAATGGGCTAAATTAATTTGTGAGAATTAGCCTAGAAGAGGCTAGATAGAAATGGGCCAGAGACCCACATTGGAGCACCGGACAGAAATCTCAAGGTCCTAATCAGGAGCAGAAGGAGAGGCACATGCAAGGAACTCAGGACCGCGAGGGGTGCACCCACACACTGAGACAATGGGGATGTTCTATCGGGAACTCACCAAGGCCAACTGGCCTGGGTCTGAAAAAGCATTGGATAAAACCGGACTTGCTGAACATAGTGAACAATGAGGACTACTGAGAACTCAAGAACAATGGCAATGGGTTTTTGATCCTACTGCATGTACTGGCTTTGTGGGAGCCTAGGCAGTTTGGATGTTCACCTTACTAGACCTGGATGGAGGTGGGCGGTCCTTGGACTTCCCACAGGTCAGGGAACCCTGATTGCTCTTCGTTATGGTGTCTTGAAGCCCATACACAGACTCCAACTCACAGTAAGATGATTCAGTGACAGATATATTCCTGAAGAGACCAGGAGGGCTGACAGAGACTGGCTGTGTGACCTGGAGACTAAGCTGATGTGATAGGAGAGAAGAGTGTGCTGGGACCAAAAAAAAAAAAAAAAAAAAAAAAAAGCCTCCATTTGAATTCTGCTTGGCACTGTTGATTGTATGATCTTTTTGTTTTGTTTTTTCAAGACAGGGTTTCTTTGTGTAGCTTTGGAGCCTGTCCTGGAACTTGCTCTGTGGACCAGACTGGCCTTGAACTCACAGAGATCCCTCTTGCCCCTCCCTCCTGAGTGCTGGGATTAAAGCCGAGCAGCCACTGCTGCCTGCCGACAGTGTGATCTTAAGTAGGCTGTTTTTCTTCTTTGTGCTTACTTCTTTGTATATGAAATTCAGAGAACAATTATTGTCATGTCTTCCTACTGCAAGAATTGTAAAGCAGGTATGGACTCAGAGTTTTGAAGAATTGTACAGAGTGCTAGAGAGGGTCTTAATGTCAACAGTCAGACCCACTTTCTATGTCCTCATAGGTTCGCGAGGCCTTGAGGAAAGCAGAGAAGGAGCTCGAATCACACAGCTCATGGTATGCTCCTGAGGCCCTGCAGAAGTGGCTGCAGCTGACACATGAAGTGGAGGTGCAGTACTATAATATCAAGAAGCAAAATGCCGAGAAGCAGCTGCTGGTGGCCAAGGAGGGGGTGAGGCCTGCTTTTCTGTTGGCCTCCTTTTGCCCTCTTCCCTCCTTCCTGCCCTCTTCTTTTTATGCTCCCTCCATCTGTTCTTTCCTACTCTACCTGTCCCTCCCTTTGAGTGAAGAGATACATTGGCAGTGGGTTCTGTTTCCCTTTCTAGTGTACAATTTTCTAATTTTTGGAGGAGGTACTGAGTATTGGGTACTCCCTCTTGTCTTTTGGGCATGATAAATCATGTAGGGGTGGGCAGAGGGCAAGCTTTTTCAGTTTTCCCAGCTGCTACAGGAATAGAAGCTCTTCTGGGCTTGGGGCACTGGCACTGGACCCTTTACCTCTCAACCGGTCCACTTGCTTCCTCCCCTTGTCTTACTTCACTTTTCTCTTTTCCTTGTGAAGCTTAAGTTGTGTTAGTGGGATGGGAACCCAGCTACAGGAAGGCCTTATGTTTTTCAATCATGAATCCAACTCTCTTTAAGCTGGGTTCTTCATCTTTGCAGGCTGAGAAAATAAAAAAGAAGAGAAACACACTGTTTGGTACCTTTCATGTGGCCCACAGCTCTTCTCTGGATGATGTGGATCATAAGATCTTAACTGCTAAGTAAGTAGCACCAGTTATCAGCTCCACAGTGACCATCTTAGAGATTGAACCCAATTCCATCTTCTCATGATGGGGTAACATCTCTGATCTCCTGCCCAAACCCTGATGCAGCTCCTACTTTGCTCTTAAGTTTATGAATATATTGTGGTTTTTATTCATATATGTCTATACCCCATGTGTTCCTCTGAAAAGTGACCTTGTTCTTGTTGGGGCTGCCACATGGCCTGCACCTGCAGTTTTCTTTCATCTGTCTTTAGGCAAGCACTAAGCGAGGTGACAGCAGCACTGAGGGAGCGCCTGCACCGGTGGCAGCAGATTGAGATCCTCTGTGGCTTCCAGATTGTCAATAATCCTGGCATCCACTCCTTGGTGGCTGCCCTCAACATAGACCCCAGCTGGATGGGTAGTACCCGCCCTAACCCTGCCCACTTCATCATGACTGACGACGTGGATGACATGGATGAGGAGATTGTGTCACCCTTGTCCATGCAGTGTAGGTGACCTCTTTGTCGGAGTGAGAGGTAGCATTTGGTGTACAAGATGAGAAGTCTGTTGCCTCTGCTGTGCTTTTACAACAGTGGGGAAGCTAACCAGAAAAGAAGTTAGCTCCTATCATTGGTTAATAAAACAATTCACATTATGATATTTCTTTATAACTGTCCTTTTAATATTTTTCCCCTTGCTGTATGCCTTCTCTGTCCTGTGTCTGTGTCTCTTTCTTCTGTTTTTCTGTTTGTTTAGTCCTCCTTTTTCTTCCCCCACTATTTATCTTTATGAAAAAATAATCTTCTTTAGAGACTTTTTATTCATAGTATAAAATAATATTAATTTGGACTGTTTGTGTCTATTTCACTTTGTTTCTTATTCTTAATTACTAAAGCAAGTGAATAGAATGATGTTTCTTTTCTTTGCCTTTCTGCGTGAGAACCCCAAATAGTAGCAGTCTTTTAAAGTGATATCTATCCCTAAAGTCTTCAAACCAAGAGGCATTCTTGCCCAGGAGGGAACTCCTTTACAAGTATGTCTGGCTACCTACCAAGTGTGGACTCCTCCTATCCCCATCTCTATTCTGGTTCTTTCTTATTTCTTCTTTTCCCCAAAGATGATAAGAGCTCAGCCTAAAGGGACAGTGTTCTGTGGGAATTGTGTAGTGACTCCCCTTCTGCTCTACAGCTGAATTTTTATTTGAATGGGAGATTATTTTAGCTAAATAAATTAGGCATATCTATGGTAAAGGTGTTATCGTGGGTCCATACCTTACCAGTGCAGAGGAATTTGGGCTGGTTTAGGCTTTCATTTTCAGGAGGCCATATAATTCCCTGCCTCCCTTGAAGTCCAGGTCCTTTGATCAGACAACATTTATTTGTAAATGTCCTTTTTAATGTGCTTATTCTGGAATTTGCTGTTTAGTCCAGGCTAACCTTGAATTTCTGATAATCCTCCTGATTTTCACCCCACCAAGTGTTGGGATTATAAACACTTAGGACTGTGAATTTTTTCAGTAGTACATTAAGGCCAAGCCTCTTTGTATCCTTGATTTGATATTTTTTGTTTGTTTTGGTTTTGGTTATTTTGAGACAGGATCTCACTATGTAGCTCTGGCTGGCCTGAACTCTGAAAATCATGTTGGCCTCAAACTCAAGAGATATACCTGCCCCTGTCCCCCAAGAATTAAAGATTTGTGCCAGCACACCTGGCTTGATCTGATATCTTGTTAGTTCTTTAGCCAAAGGCCTAACAAGGTTTGGGTCACTAGTAGGCAAGTCTGGATCCTAACTTATTGATCTAAAGACTCCTGTGCTCTCTAGGTTAGGAGGAACCTTTGGTAGTTCTGAAGGTTCTGTTCTCTACTCATTCCCTGTCCCCAGCCCTTCCTGTATCCCATTGATAGACAGGCCAAAACCCTTTATAAATCAGATTCTCTTCTCCTTTTGGCCTGGCTGTTGACCCTAGATGCTGCCTGGCTGATGGGGCGTAGGTTCAGTGACCGCTCTCTCTGCTCTACATCCGCCGGCTCGGATGATCAGTCCCTCTGGAAATACCCGGGTTTGAGGAGCCCCTTTGGGGCTTTTGTTTTTCCGACTTTTGGAACTAAACCGACACTCCTATCCAATGGGCCCCTTCTCTTGCCTGCCTCACACCCCTGCCTGCTCCCCATGTTCCCTCAGCACTATCCCTACTAACTGAAGGGAGGGGTTCGGGGGTGATGAGAATCAGCCTGCTCAGTTAAGGACTGGAGAGAAGACATCTATAGTGACGGAAGGCTTAGGCCTTTCCCCTCAGCCCAGCCACAGATGTCCTAGTGGACCTTCTTCCAGCTGGGCCGGGATGAAAGGAAAGGAAAGAACATGCCTCTCTTTTCTTTTTCATGTTCTTCCCTTATCTCCCAGTTTCTGCTCCCCACCTTTCCTATTATGGGTTTCTTTCTCCTCATGCTTTGAAAGTTACCAGCTGTATAAGCCCTGCTGCCTACCTTTCCACACTGTGGAATTGTGTTCTCTCCGTGGGTTGGCCCTATAAAACTCTGCCACCCTAATAACCTCTGACTTTCTCCAACTTAAGGAGTAAGGTTTTTTTTGTTGTTGTTTTTGTTTTTTAAGTTGTAGCTGGGATTGAACCTAAAGACATGCTCTGGCACATCGCTAGGTTACTGGTGCCCAGGTCAGGGTGATAATTGTCCTACAAGAGCCTGGTTTGCAGCACTGATCCAGGAACTAGGTCATTGTCATTTATGTATGTATTAGAGGAAATTTGGAAAGTTAAAAAAAATACATGAATAATAGCATTTTTAAAAGGCATTCATGCCGGGTGTGGTGGTGCATGCCTCTAATCCCAGCACTCAGGAGGCAGAGGCAGCACTTATGAGGCAGAGTTTGAGGCCGGCCTAGTCTAAAAAGTGAGTTCTGGGATAGCCAGGGCTACACAGAGAAACCCTGTCTTCAAAAACAGAAAAGGCCTTTATTGTCTCACCATAGCTGAATACTTGATTTTTTTTTTTTGTCAATTTAAGAGAAGATTTTATTTTTATTTGAAATTATGTGTATATGTATGTGTCTTGAGTTTGGGTTTGTACACAAATGCAGTATCCACAGAGCCAGATGAGGACATTGAATCCCTGGAGCTGGAGTTACAGGTTCTTGTGAATTGCTCAAAGTAGGTGCTGGGAACCAAACTCAAACCCTCTGCAAGAGCAGAACATACAGTCAGCAGATAGGACATCTTTCCATTCTCCTCTTGTGAATTTTTAAAAGGTGGCTAAAATATTTATTGAGTGCAATGACCTATGTAGGTTTTTTGGGGTGCTTGAAAGTCTCAGAACAACCCCACAGGATTCTACAAATATGGGTCAAAATGAGAGTGTAAGTGGTTTAGGGTTGCAGTTAGAAGTAGAAAGACTTGGGTTGAAACTCTAGTGTTTTATATTCCAAAGTTCAAGGTTATTTCATAAAAAAATTTTTTCCTTTTTTGTCCCTTGAAAGTTTTTGATGTTTGTTTTCTGAAACTGAGTCTCATTATACAGCCCAGCTAATCTCTAGTTCACTTTCTAGTCTGCTGGCTTCTAACTCCTAACTCTGCTGCCTTGGTCTGTCCGGTGCTGAGGTTAGTTATGTCCTACCACCTCCAGCTCCAGGAACTTTAATAAGTTCTTAAACATTTTCATAAGCGGGGCTGGAGGGATGACTCAGTGGTTAAGAGCACTGGCTGCTTTTCCAGAGGTCCTGAGTTCAATTCCCAGCAACCAAATGGTGGCTCACAACCATCTGGTGCCCTCTTCTGGCCTGCAGGCATACATGTAGGCAGAATACTATATACATAATAAATAAATAAATCTTTAAAAACATTTTATAAGCATCACTTTTGATGTCTCTGCTGTCTCCCAGCAAATAGATTTGCTCTCATTTTTCAGTCATTTCATCTTTATGTATACTTCTATGCAACTATTAATAACGATCCAACAAACATGTTTGTGTATAAGTCCTTGTCTGTGTTGTGAATTACTTACTGAGGCCAGTTAAAAAGGAAAGGCTGGTTCTTGCTGCTCTCCCGGACCTTGCTCCAAGACCCTATCCTGTACTGCCCTGCCTGTGTCCTCCCACTAACTGCCTTGCTACTTCCCTTTATAGTGACATTGGCCTCAGGTCTCCTTCCACTGGAATTACCACTAAAACTGACCCCTCCTCTACAGTTTCCCATCCTTTCAGGTCCCATAGTGGGAGGTTTCTGGGAGGTGGTGTCCTTCTCCCTAGATTGGGTATCAAAGGTCCAGAGAGGTATCTAGCAGGCATATCTTTATGGGTACCTGCTTGCCTGCATCCAACCTGGATTGGCCAGTCCTTATACTCTTTTTCCTCTCCTTGCAGCTCCCAGCCTGCAGAGCAGTGTTCGGCAGCGTCTGACGGAGCCACAACATGGCCTGGGATCTCAGAGGTTGGTAGAGGGCGAGGCTGGCCACTTCTTGACAAGCCGGGTATCTCTGCGGCGAATGCGTAGCCTTTCATCTGGACAGTCTTTCAGTTCTGAAGGCCACGGGACCAGCCCTCCATCTGCCTCTGCTTCTTCTTCCTGCTCCTCTTCCAATACCACCATCGCCACCACCACTACCACCTCCACTACCACCACCACCACCACCATCAACACCGTCCATGTTCACCCTGTTTATTATCATCACAGCACTTCCTATTTCCTCCAGATGGATCCCTACCCTGACCCAACCCCTTCTGACAACACCGCTGTGATGTCTGGGCATTCAGAGAGCTTGGGGTATCAGCTATCTCTCTTCTCTTTCTTCCTTCCCTTTCTACTGCTTTTACCTTGGCTTCTGCCTGCTGCCTGCTGCTTGTTGACTTCTGGGAGGTGTGGTGAGGAATCTCCCCCCTTGTCCTTTCCTTTCTCGGTTCTGCATTTCCTTATTAAGGTCACCTTAATTTCCTACACCTGTCTTCCCTTTGCTGTTTGGGGTTTTCTGACTCTAAAAATGAGTACCGGTCCTCTTCCCTCATGACCCTATAACACTTGTTTAAATTATGCACTTTCAGATCAGTTCTCTCATTTCCTTTACTCCTTAAACAAATGTACTGTGTTAGGTTCTTTTATGGATGATAAGATGAAATCCCAGTAATCACGACATATAGTTTTATCTGGGAATGGCACACACGTCAATTATGAGCCGATTTTATAAGTGCTCTGGGGTACTGAGGAAGGAGGAATGACTAACAGTGTGTATCTAGGTGGAATGTGTCACAAAAGAGATGACATTGGTGGTGAAACCCTGTTCATGGAGAAAGGAATAGTGTTCTAGCTGAGGAGATGGCATGTGTGGAGGAATTGAAGTGTAAGAACATAGAATATATTTGTAACGAAAATATTGCATATGTGTTGGAGAGAAGCAGTAGTAGATGAGGTCAGAATGATGAAAAGTTCAGAAAGGCTAAGGATTTAGTCTTTATCTCTTAAGAAGTGGAGCATAAAGGGTTTCTAGATGGAAGTGAATTGGCTGTACTTCTGTTTTAAAGGACTTGGGATAATTACAAGTGCTTGCTGCCAAGCCCGATGACCTGACTTTGAACCCAAAAGTCCGCATGATAGAATGAAGGAACCAGCCCCTAGAAGTGGTCCTCTGACCTCCACATCTGTGCCATATGTGTGTGCTTGTGTGCACATACACAAAGTAAATATGTGTAATAAAATACAAATTAAAATCTTTCCATTTTAGAAATAACAGAGTAGTGGCCTGTATGCAGGTAGGAAAGAGAAGACTAAGGAACTATGAGGCACTGCAGCATACCGCTGGGGAAGAGCTGGGTCTCAGTATGGCAAGATAGTTTACTTATAACTGACTAGAGATGCAAAAAGAAGTGTCTAGTTTGACTGAGTAAATGAGTACAGCCTTCGTGGAATTATACTACAGGAGAAGAAATACAGATTTGAAAATTTGGGGCAAGAAAAGTTAGGCAGGTACTGAAATACTCTGTTAGAGTAGGAGTTAAGGCTCTGAAAGGGCAGCTTTGCCCAGGGCGCAGAGATAATCAGGTAGAGCACAGGCAGAACTTGACTTTTCATTTAGGATACTTGTTCTTTTGCAAGGTTTCAGTAAGCGACGCAGAAAAGAATTGAAAGTTTCTCCTCAGCCTGATCTGGCAGCTCATTAACTTTCCCTGCTAATATGTCAAAATGTTAGGCTAAGATTGGAGGGAGTAGCCTTGACCTTGTATGGGACAAGCTTAGGGGACCCCAAGAAAGGACTCGCCTCCGCAAGTACATCTCATCCCTGAAATTGTGGCTGTGTCCAGTCCTGTGTCCAGGTGGTTGAGCTGCAGCCTGCTTACTCTGTTGATTTCTTGGGTCTGGCCTAATGGTGGCTGTCCCTCTCTCTACCTCTGCTTCATGAACCTTTGGATAGTTATCCTTGAGGGCTGTTCTTTTGCCTCCACAAAGAAACTGCCCTTAAGGATTATTGCTTAGCAGAGCTGCCCATTTTCACTCTCATCTTCATTTTCATCTGAAAGTGTGGGAAGAGAGACTGTTCCTCCTCATACCCATGGAGAAGACCGGAATGGGTTGGGGAATCTAGGGGTTGCTGTAATTTCATGCTCCAAGGTCTAAGCTGAGGACGATTGGGAGGAAGGGTGGGTAGTTCCTGCATTCACCTGGCCTGTTCACTGCTTAATTTTCTTTTGCACCATGCACCAGAGGATCATCTCTAAAGGCAAACAGGCTCTCTAGTAAGGTTAGTAGCTTGGGATGGGAGTCCAAGGCAGCCTAGCCTTTGGGGAGGGATAACTCTGGCCTAAAAGGTCTCAGAAGTTCAGGGAGGGAAGGTGAGCTTACCTTAATGGACTTTTCCCCTCTTATATCTACTAAGGCTTTCTCCTAGGTTCTTATCCTTCTATGGGATTCTTATCATTTAATTGATGAGGGAGGCATGGAAGGATGAGGATCGAGAACAAGTTCTAGACTGTAAGTCAGGAAAAATGAGGCTGAGAGGTCCAAACCTTTTTTTATCTTTTTCTTAGTGTTATAAAGGTAGAAATTGATAGGATTCTTACTTTCTTAGTTTAAAAGAGCCACCATTTTTAGTGTGCTTCTCAGAACATCTTTCTAGGTGGTTTATGTTTATGGGGGAGGATTGTTGTGTGCTTAGAGAAACAAGGACACTTTTTTTATTATTGTTTAAGATATAGTCCTGACTGGCCTTAAACTTGGTATGTGCTAAGGGTAATCTTGACTCCTGATCCTCAGTCTCTACCCAGTTGCTGAGAGTATAGGTGTGTGGTACCACACCAGCTTTTTGTTTAACTTATTTTGTTTTTGAAACATGGTTTCCTATATAACCCTAGCCATTCATCCAGGGGCTTACTATATATGTACAGAAGGCTTGCCTTGGATTTGGGGTAGTTCTCCTGCCTTAGCCCTCCAAGTACTGGGATTACAGATGTGCACTTGGTGAAGACACATTTAGATAAAAGTGTCAGATATATAAAGCCAAATAGGAGACTGACTGATTATGGACAGTAGACTATGTGGCCGAAGCAGTATTTGTAGTAGTGGAATGGGTACTTTCATTGTTTCCCTTCCACCTGTAAATAGGAAGGTACTGACCCTTGGAATTGCTGCCCAGTTGTTTCCTGAGAGAGACCTAAAATAGCTATGAGCCAACCCCATACTTTTTGCCTGTTTCAGAAGACTGGTGCCCTTCCTAACCTTTGACCCCTGACTTCCTTCTTACCTATTTCCTATTTAGTATTTCCTCTCCTACTCTTCTAACTCAGATGTTTATACCTTTCCTTTGGCCCTCTCCTCTGCCTCTGTTGTGGGATCTCAGGCCTCTAGGAAAGTGAAGGAGAATTCAAGATTGACAGGGTAATCCTAATATTCACCCCTTTGTTGTAGAAGCAGGAGCAGAGGCATCTGAGATTGGCTCATAGCCTTCCCCGGCTCACCAAGCCCATAAAGGGTTTTTAGTTCCTGAACTAGACTCAGAGTATATGTCCAGTATGTAATGGCATGATCCCATAATTCAGATCTGCAAAGAAGACCTCTTATAACTGGTCCTATATTGACCTTCCAGGTTGGCTGGCTCTATTGCCTTTCTTCTACAATACTTTGCAGTTTCTAAGTGCTTTGTTAACATTTTTGTTCCTCCAGTCTTGTAAGGAAATTAGTTTGATACCATCTTCATTGGGCAAAGATTGAGGCTCAGCAAAGTTTGATGACTTATCTAACTAAGATCACAGAAGGGTTTAGAGCTCTTCTCAAGCCCTGTACCTTAAAGGCCAATGTTCTATCTTCCTATGCCTCTCTAAATTCTCCCTGTCAGCAGAGCTCTGACAAATCCCACACTTCCTGCTTTGATTTGAACTCTGCAGAACTTCTCCATGGCCTCCTTTAAATCCTGTGAGAGGGTAGGAAGAGGCAACATCTTGGCCTTTGGGATGAATGAGAGATTGTTTGCTAGGCTGTTCTAACTTCTCCCCAGCCTTGGTCAGGCCTGCTGACTGCATGTGTCCTGTTCTTTGGAGCCTGGCCTAGACTGCATGTATCCCAGGTGTGATAGAATTAAGTAGGGGGAGGAAGGCATGGGAAATGGTGATTCGGAGCAACATGATGCTTCTATAGTAGTTTAGGATTGAGTCCTAATAAACTTTACCAGACATGGGAAGGTGGATTATTGAAGAGGATGCCTATGGAATTTGAGCCTATGGTTTCTATCAGTGTAGGACCTTGATATTCAGCCAATGTAAAGCTGTTTCCCTGACGGTGATGGTATATAATAACATATGTTTTTATTTCTTTCTGTCTCTTTTCATCATTGTTCCCTTTCTCCTATTTCTACCCACTTTGTTTCCTCCATAATCCTACTTTTCCTCTCTTTTTCTTCTCCTCCTCTTCCCATTTCCCTATATTCTATGTTCCTTTTTCCTCTCTGTCCAATATCTTACAGGGATTTGACCCATTCCGATTCGGAGTCCTCCCTCCACATGAGTGACCGCCAGCGTGTGGCTCCCAAGCCTCCTCAGATGGGCCGTGCTGCAGATGAGGCTCTCAGTGCCATGCCTTCCAATGGCAGCCATCGGCTGATTGAGGGGGTTCATCCAGGATCTCTGGTGGAGAAACTGCCTGACAGCCCTGCTCTGGCCAAGAAGGCATTACTGGCGCTGAACCACGGCCTAGACAAGGCCCACAGCCTGATGGAGCTGAACCCTTCAGGCCCACCTGGTAGCTCCCCACTTTTGGATTCTTCCCATTCTTATAGCCCCAGTTCCCCAGACCCAGACACACCATCACCAGTTGGGGACAGCCGAGCCTTGCAAGGTAGCCGAAACACACGGATTCCCCACTTGGCTGGCAAGAAGGCTGTGGCTGAGGAGGATAATGGTTCTATTGGTGAGGAGACAGACTCTAGCCCAGGCAGGAAGAAGTTTCCCCTCAAAATTTTTAAGAAGCCTCTTAAGAAGTAGGCAGGATAGGATGGCAGTGTTGACACAGCCTTGCCTTCCCCCCTTCCTTTCTTTGAGCTATCTGGCCCCTGGAGTGGGGCACGGAGGGGCTGGCCTGGGTTCTGGGCACTGTACATACCTGCCCCACTCATCCTTGATCCTTCATCATTATTTATTAATTGACCACCATGGCCGGCCTGCCCTGAAACCCTTCCTTCCAACCATGGCTGCTGTCACACCCTCTCCACTCCAGTGCATGTCTTAGTGCTGTCCCCGTAGTGTCCCAGCTCCACCATCTCTGATGTCCCAGTTTTGAGGTTTGGTTTTTGTTTCTGTTTCCTGCTTTCAAGCTCCTCTCCCCCAATTACTCCCCAACTTTCCTAGTAGTTGTGGGGAAGATAGGAGGAGTGACTTCTGACACCTGTACCTCAGATCTCTTCATCCTACTCATCATCGTTCTGCTTATCCCAGACTGGGCCATGGTCCCAATCTCTGGGGTTTGTTCTGTGGAAGTGTGATAGGTTGGAGGGAACCTCATCCTGGAGCTCATTTGGATCTCCGGGGCTCCATTCAGGGAATGAACCAACTCCCAGGGAACAAGTCACCAGTTTTGAGGAAAAGCCAGGCTTGCGTTATTGGGGAGAGACTTCTCTTAGGTGGAGGATAAGTAGATGCCAAAGCTGTGGGCTATAAGGCACTTGCCATTTCTCTCTTGCCCTGCCCACTTCTGCCTTCCTCTTACCTCTGCTCCCCTATTTTGCAGGAGTGTATCTCTTACGAGGTGCTTCCCTGAAGCTCCTCAAGCATCAGTACTGCTGGGGCTCAGGACAACTTACTCCCCTGGCTATGGGAGCCACAGTCATGACACAGGGCTCTTGTGGAGCCCTGGGCAAGGATATTGTATTTGAACCAAAAGACAAACAGTTTTAAAGTAAATAAAATAAAGTAAAATAAATCTCCTGAATTTCCCAAGTGCCTGCACAGCATCCTCCCTTGTCAGACTCCATTTTCATGTTACTGCATAGCCTGGACCAGAGGCTCAAAACGAATACAACTGTTTTGGGGAGGGGGTGGTGAAGGAAGACAGTATCTGTATGTGAAGGCTGCTGTGTGACCACTTCTTGCTCACGCCTCCCATCTTCCAGACAACTCTCTTCTTTACCTGTTTTTGCTATGGCTGTAAAGTTATTTTTCCCTCTGCCCCATTCTGTCATGCCTTTACCCTGAGATCCTAATTTGGGCCTGGGTTGGGTGCAGCTGGGGCCGGTCTTAGGCGGGTGCTAGGCTATAGACTGCCTTATAGCCCCCTGGACACCCTCACATGGGTTTTTCTGTGTTATTTCATAAGATTCTTTGAAGTCCAATAAAGCATGTAGGAGATTTTAACCTCTGCTGGCTATTACTCATTGTGTTCTCTCTGGCTTAGCGAAAGGGATGAAGGGCTGGTAAAATAGCCCATTGGGTTAGGGCACTTGACATTAAGCCTGAATTTCATCCCAGAGACCCACATGGTGGAAGAACAGAACCAAATCTGGAAGTTCTGTCCTCTAATTTCTACACATGAGCCATGGTGTGCATGAACAGGCAGGGGCACAAAAAATACATTCACATTTTTTCCCCTTCCTGAAACAGGGTTTTTCTGAGTGGCCATGGCTGTCCTGGGACTTGCTCTTTAGACCAGGCTGACCTCAAACTCAGAGATGTGTCTGTATTTGCTTCCCTGGGATAAAGGCATTCTCTACCACCACCAGCCTAAATAAATTATAAGCATTTAAAAAAAAAACATAAAAAGGATAAAGAGACTATTATTCATTTGCCACGGTGAATGAAGCTCTAGTGCACAAAGCCGGAAGCCCTCTGGCTGGGAGATGCCTAATAAAATACAGGATACTTAGTAAATTTGAATTTCAAGTGAAGATTCTTTTTTAAAGGTTTATTTATTTATTATGTATATAGTGTCCTGACTGCATGTGTGCCTGCACACCAGAAGACAGCATCAGATCTGATCATAAATGGTTGTGAGCCACCATGTGGTTGCTGGGAACAGAACTCAGGATGTCTGGAAGAGCAGCCAGTGCTCTTAACCTCTCTCTAGCCCCGGGTGAAGATTTTTTAGTATAATCTTGTCTTACACAATACTTGGGATTCAGTTTTATTGATTAAATCCAACAGTCCTATTATTTCCTTTTTAAGAAAACTTCTTTAAAAAGGGGGTCTTATGTATTCCAGGCTGACCTTGAACCCGTAATCCTCCTGCAGCCATTGCTCAAATCCTAGGATTACAGGTTTATGCCACTCTGCCCTTTTGACAATTCTCTATTTGAGCCATCTTAAAGGGGGAAAATATACTTATTTATCATATGCCTATGTGGACATCAGAGAACAGCTTGTGGTAATTGGTTCTTTTACCATGTGGGCCCTGAAGGTTGGATTCCAATTGTCAGGCTTGGTGGTAAATGCCTTATCACCACCTCGATGGACCCATCTTTTTTAAAAAGTGTACATTCATTGAATAAAATGCTGAGTTTTTATTGGCATCCTCATGTATGTCTAGCAAGTACTTGGATATTTTTCACTTCCACCCTCAACCCATTCATTCTTAGGTCCATAAACCTATCATCTTAGTTTCTCTGCATTTCAAAAGAAATTAGGAAACAGAAATTAGGAATGGGAAATGGATTTATTTGTAGTTTTGTTACTGGGGAGAAAAAATAACTCCATCCTTTTCTCTAGCATGCTGGTAGTCTTTTACAGTTTATAGAAAACTATGAGACAAGGACAGAGAGAGCTGGAGGAAACAAGCTCCACCGGGAGCAGAAACCAGGAGCCAAACCAGTCCTGGGACACTGGCAGACCAGGAGTAAGCCAACGACCTGACTCAGAGTCTGCGACCTCCACTGGAAACAGTGGGACTGAACCAGTTACCTAAGACACAGAGAGAACAAACTCCACCAGGAGCAGAAGCCAGGAGCAAACCCAGTCCCAGGACACAGCGGATCAGGATTGACCCAGCGACCAGATCCAGAGCCAGCGATTGCCACCAGAACAGGTCCAACTCCAAGCCAGGGACTTCTACAACAGGAGATCTAGACCAAGATTTACAGAAGCAGCCAGGCAGTGGTGGTGCACGCCTTTAATCCCTCCACTCGGGAAGCAGAGGCAGGCGGATCTCTGTGAGTTTGAGGCCAGCCTGGTCTACATGAACTAGTTCCAGGACAGGCTCCAAAGCTACAGAGAAACCCTGTCTCAAAAAACAACAACAAAAAAAATTTTACAGAAACAGATCAAAGCCAGCAGCCTAGGCCACAGTAGGCCTGAGACAGCAAACTCCAAGGAAGCAGACCAAAGCACAGGAGCACTGAGTTACCTCCAGGAACAGGAATAACCAACTGGGTCACTAGAACCGTGACACTGACTGTACCATGAGGAACAACCATCTGAGCTTTGGATTCACTGGCACCTAGATTATTCAACAGAATCTCAGACAGCCCCAACCTCACCTATTTGAGGAAAAGATGAGTAGAAAAGGTAAGATCACATGCTACATCACAAAAAGCAAAACAATACCAGTAAAACCTAAAGACCCTACAAAAGGAAGACCTGAACAACCAAATATGGATGAACCAGAAGAAAATGATCTAAAAAATAACCTCAAGAGAATGTTTGAAATTCTTAAAGATGAAATGAGAAATTACCTTAAAGATATGGAGGAAAAAACAAACAAAAAACTGGAACATATTAGCAAATCACTTAAAGAAAACCAAGAAAACTCAAACATATAAAAGAAACTATACAGGACTTGAAAACTGAGATGAAAAAAATAAAGAAAACATAAGCTGAAGGAATTATAGAAACAGAAATCAGAAGGAAAAGAGCAGGAACCACAAATGCAAACATGAAAACAGAATACAAGAAATGGAAAAGAGAATCTCAAGTGCTGATGATAAAATACAGGAAATAGACTTAACAGTTAAAGAAAACATTAAATCTAACAATTTTAACCCAAAATATTCATGAAATATGGGACAACATTTAAAAGGCCAAATCTTACCACCACCACCACACCACCACCACCCCACCCCACCACCACCACCACCACCACAAAAATAAAAAAGACAAAAAAAAATAAAAAATAAAAGGCCAAATCTTAGAATAATAGATATAGAAGAAGTTCAACTCAAAAGCACAGAAAATTTATTTTACAAAATCATAGAAGAAAACTTTCCCTACCTGAAGAAAGATATGCCTATGAAGATACAAGAAGCTCACAGAACACCAAATAGACTGGATTCCCCCCCCCCAAAAAAAAAGTCCTCTTGCCACATAATAATCAAAACACTAAACATACAGAGTAAAGAAAGAATATTAAGAGCTGCAAAGGAAAAAGACCAAGTAACATATAAAGGTAGACCTATCAGAATTACACCTGAGTTCTCAGTGGAGACAATGAAAGCCAGAATGTCATGGTCAAGCATTATGCAGACATTAAGAGACCACGAATGCCAGCCCAGACTACTATACCCAGCAAAACTGTCGATCATCATAGGAGGACAAAACAAGATATTCCATGACAAATCTAGGTTTTACTAATACTTAGCCACAAACACAGCCCTACACAAAATATTAGAAGGAAAACTCCAACCCAAGGAAGATGGCTACACCAACAAAAACACAGACAATTGATGATCTCATTACAGCAAATCCCGAAGCAAAAAAATGCACAAATTAACATCACCAATGATGGAAACTAAATTAACAGGAGATAGCAACCACTCATCATTAATATCCCTTAATGTAAATGGTACTGAACTCGCCCATAAAAAGGCATAGGCTAACAGATTGGATACGAAAACAGAATCCATTCCTCTTCTGCATACAAGAAACACATCTCAACCTGAAAGACAGACATTGTGTCAGAGTAAAGGTTGGGAAAAATACTAATCAAATGGATCTAAGAAACAAGCAGGTGTAGCTATCCTAATATCTAACAAAATAGACTTTAAGCTAAAATCAGTCAAAAGAGACAAAGAAGGACATTTAATATTAGTCACAGGAAAAATCCATCAAGAGGAGATTTCAATACTGAACATCTATGCCCCAAATACAAGGGCACCCTCATATATCAAAGAAACACTTCTAAAGCTTAAATCATATATTAAACCCCACACACTAATAGTGGGAGATTTCAACACTCCCCTCTCACCACTGGACAGGTCAGTCAGACAAAAACTGAACAGAGAAATAAGAGAACTAATAGATGTTATGACTCAAATGGACTTAACAGACATCTATAGAATATTCCATCCAAACA
>NW_004949139.1:2368994-2370156 GCF_000317375.1 Microtus ochrogaster
TATCCAAACTAACCAAAAGGCAGAGAGAGAATATCCAAATTAACAAAATCAGAAATGAAAAGTGGGATATAACAAAATTAAATCAAGACCAGATAAGCAAATTAAACAGACCTATAACTGCTGAAGAAATAGAAATAATCATCAAAAGTCTCCCAACTAAAAATAAAAAAAAAAAAAGCCCAGGACGAGATGGTTTCAGCTCAGAATTCTACAAGACTCTCAAAGAGGAACTAATACCAATACTCCTCAAATTCTTCCACACAATAGAAACAGAGGGAACATTGCCAAACTTTTTATGAGGCTACAATTACCCTGATACCCAAACCACAGAAAGACATTACTAAGAAAGAGACCAATTTCACTCATGAAACATTGATGCAAAAATACTAAATAAAATACTAGCAAATCGAATCCAAGAACACATCAGAATTATCATCCACCATGACCAAGTCGGCTTCATCCCACAGATGCAGGGATGGTTCAACATACGAAAATCTGTCAAATTAATCCACCATATAAATGAGCTGAAAAATAAAAATCACATGATCATCTCATTAGATGCCGAAAAAGCATTTGACAAAATACAACATCCCTTTGTGATAAAGGTCTTGGAGAGAGCAGGAATACAAGGACCATACCTAAACATAAATAAGGCAATATACAGCAAGTCAACAGCTAACATCAAACTAAATGAAGAAAAACTCCCAGTGATTCCACTGAAATTTGGAACAAATCAAGGTTGTCCACTCTCTCCATACCTATTCAATGTAGTTCTTGAAGTCCTAGCTAGAGCAATAAGATACCAAAGAGTGATCAAGGGGATACAAACTGGAAAAGAAGAAGTCAAACTCTCACTATTTGCTGATGATATGATAGTTTACATAAGTGATCCCAAAAATTCTACCAAGGAACTTCTACAACTCATGAACACTTTCAACAATGTATCAGGATACAAGATTAACTTAAAATAATCAGTAGCCCTCTTGTACACAGATGATAAAAGGGCTGGGGAAGAAATCAGAGAATCAACATGCTTCACAATAGTCACAAATAGCATAAAATATCTCTGAGTAACTCTAACCAAACAAGTAGAAGACTTGTATGACAAGAACTTTAAATCTTAAGCCGGGCGATCGTGGCGCACGCCTTTAATCCCAGCACT
>NW_004949139.1:2370757-2382941 GCF_000317375.1 Microtus ochrogaster
TTATCACATGTACTCATTCATAGGTGGTTTTTAAACATAAAGCAAAGAAAGCCAGCCTACAAACCACAATCCCAGAGAACTTAGACAACAATGAAGACACTAAGAGAGACTTACATAGATCTAATCTACATGGGAAGTAGAAAGTAGAAAAAGACAAGACCTCCTAAGTAAATTGGGAGCATGGGGACTTTGGAGGATTGAAGAGGGGAGGGGAGAGGCAGGGAAGGAAGCAGAGAAAAGTGCAGAGCTCAATAAATATCAATAAAAAGAAAAACAAAACTGTGAGACAAAGGCACGGTATATAACTTTGCTGTGAGAGTTGAGCGTGCCTTCTCTCAGGAGGAGGCCTGCATTGTTTCAGTTCTCAGCAGTTCTCTTAGAATAGAGGGATCTCTCTTTTGCCAGGGCTCCAGTCCATTCTCAACTATGGAATCACTGCTATATTGGTGTCCTCTTTGTTATGGGGTAGAAACCCAGAGACCACTCAAGCCACTGCAATTGAGAGTCTGTTAAGCTGGCTTGTGACTGCCTGGAGAGAAACACTTCTCACAGAGCAGACTCAAATGCATATTACAGGGAGGTTTTAAAGACACCACAGAAAAACTCCATACTGGTTGGCAGTTGCAAGGGAAAGCCAGCAAACTGTTTTACAAGAGCCAAGAACATGTTAGTTGGGACATTTAGGACCCTGAGTTTCTAGAACAGGATTGGGTGTTTTCCCATGGAACTTTTCAGGGCAACGGGTTAGAGCTTTTATTGCTGTGAACAGACACCATGACCATGGCAACTTTTATAAAGAAAACATTTAACTGTGATGTCTTTTACAGTTTTAGAGGTTCAGTCTATTATCATGACGGGGAGCAAGAAGGCATACAAGATATGGTCCCAGAGTAGCTGAGAGTCCTACATCTTGCAGGCAAGAAAAAGTCAACCGACAGTCATGACTGAAGGAAATTTGAGTAAAATAAACCTCAAAGCCCACCCTCACAGTAACACACTTCCTCCAATAAGGTTGCACCTCCTAATAGTGCCATTCCCTTTGGGGGACCATTTTCTTTCAAACCACAGGGTAGCAACCAAAGATGGCTGAGCTGAGAGAAAATGGAGACACCTTTACCCTGTTAACACTTTTCCTCTTTCCAAATAGTGCTGCTGCTTCAAGCTTTTTTTTTTAAATTTATTTATTATGTATACAACATTCCTTCCATGTATGCTTGCATGCCAGAAGAGGGCACCAGATCTCATTATTATAGATGACTGTGAGCCACCATGTGGTTGTTGGGAATTGAACTCAGGACCTCTGGAAGAGCAGCCAGTGCTCTCAACCTCTGAGCCATCTCTCCAGCCCCTACTTCAAGTTTTTAAAAAAATATTTATATTTGTTTAGTCTTCTCTTGTACAATACATCCCAACCTCACTTTCCCTTTTCTCCACTCCTCCCTTTCCCTCTTCTCCCCTTTGCCCCCAACTACTTTCTCCATTTCCCTTCAAAAAAATATGCCTCCCAGGCATATCAACCAAACATGGCATAACAAGATACAGTTAAGACTAGCCACACACCCCTCATATCAAGGCTGTTCTATGCAACCCAGTAGAAGGAAAAGGGTCCTAAGAGCAGGCTAGAGAGTCAGAGACACCCCTACTTCTACTGTTAGGAGTCTCACAAAAACAAGTTAATAATGATATCTTGTTTAGAGAAACTAGTGCAGACCCATGTAGGCTCCATGATGGTCACTTCAGTCTCTGTGGGCCCTATGAGCCCTGCTTAGTTGATTCTATGGACCATGTTCTGATGTCCATGAACCCTGTGGCTCCTACAATTCTTTCTTTCCATCTTCTGTGGGGTTACCCAAGTTCTAAAGGGAGGGAGCTGATGGAGATCTTCAATTTGGTTTCTCCCTCTGCCTAATATTTGGCTGTGGTTCTAAGCATCTATCACCTCTTGGAGGAAGCTTCACTGAATGGGCTAGGTACCAATTTGGAGTTCTGGTGGCTGGCTCAAGTTTAGTGGAGTTTTTTTGTTGTGGTGGTTTGCATCTAGATCCCACATGAGAGAAATCATACAGTATTTGTCTTTATGAGCTTGGCTTATCATGACACTCTCAAGATCCATTTTCTAGCAAATGACATGAATTTGTTTCTAATGTTTGAATAACACTTAATTGTGTACATACATCACATGTCCCCTGGACCACCCTGGTCTTCTAACTTCAAGTAGAACGCCTTTAAGTGGGAGCTGTGTGGGTGGGGATGTACAGCTTCCGGAGGGTACAAGAACAAGCGAAAGATTTTAGCAAAATATGCCACTTACATTATTTTATGAAGGACAGTTTGAGTGGCTCAAATTAGTTTTTATATCTTCCCTGAATAAGTACAAAATAGCACCCTCATTATTTTATTTTTTCACCTATTCTTTTGCTTTTCCCCCTTTGAATATAGTTTTTTTCTCATATAATATATCCTGATTATATCTTCCCCTCCCTCTACTTCTTCCAGTTCCTTTCTATCTGGATCCCCTCCCTTTCAATCTCCCATTAGAAAACAAACAAGTTTCTAAGGAATAATAATTATTTATTTTTGGTTTTTCGATATAGGTTTCTCTCTAGCTTTGGACCCTGTCCTGAAACTAGCTCTTGTCGACCAGGCTGGCCCCGAACTTACAGAGATCCGCCTGCCTCTGCCTCCCTAGTGCTGGGATTAAAGGCGTCAACCACCACCGCCCAGCAATTTATTTTTTATTAATGAATTAAGTATAATAAGACATCAGCATTGAACAAAACCAACAGAAGGCAAAGATCACAAGAGAAAAGCACAAGAATCAGAGACCTGCTTGTTCCCACACTCAGGAATCCATACAAACACTAAACTGGAAGCCGTACTGTATATGCAAAGGGCTGGTGCAGGCACATGCAGGCCCTGCATGCGTGCTGCCATAGTCTCTGAGTTCACAGGAGCTTTGATCAAGTTGATTTAGAGGACCTTGTTTCCTTGGTGTCCTCCTTCCCCCCTGGCTCTCAACATTGTTTCTGCTTCCTCTTCTGAGGGATTCGATGGTGACATCCCATAGGACTGATGTTTTTTGTGTTCATTCATTAATACCATCCCATCCCAAAGTGACAATTACCTTATTGCTGATCCCATCTCTACCACCATCTACAAAGCTGCAAAGGCGATACTAGGCAGTGGTGGCGCACGCCTTTAATCCCTCCACTCTGGAGGCAGAGGCAGGCGGATCTCTGTGAGTTCAAGGCCAGCCTGGTCTACAAGAGCTAGTTCCAGGACAGGCCCCAAAAGTATAGAGAAACCCTGTCTCAAAAAAAAAAAAAAAGAAAAGAAATAAAATTAAAAAAAAAATAAAAAGAAATAAAGAAAAGAAAAAGGAAAAAAAGGCGAATGTGATCTCCCTGCTTAAAAATTTTGCCGAACCTATTTCTGTAAGGCTAAAATCTAAATACCCCTGGTCTAGCCTGGTTCTTCAATTCAGGAATGCAGGCCTCCTAGTTGCTTCTGGTCTGCAGGGCGTAGCTTTACCGGATGGAAATCTTGGGGTTGCCAGAATGTAAAACGGGGAAAAAAGTGTTCTGGGTAGTTACTTTTTTGTTATGAAATTTAAAAATACTTGTGGGCGGAGACTCCCTTTGCCCACACCCAATATGGCGGCAGAACAGTGTTCCCGCCAGGTCCGCCTTTACCCAAAGCGGGAGAGAGGCGCAGACTCCGGGGCTTTGCCCATACTCAATATGGCGACCACGGGAAGGGCACGCTGACTTTCCCCTACTCGTTTTCTGCATTCGGCTCTGAGCGTTGAAAGCGTCAAGAACGTCATTCGAATTCCGTCGCGCGGCGTTGCGTTGTACGTCACGGGTGGCGGGAGCGGGAAGGAGTTCGGATTTTCGTTCCTCCCTGGCGGTGAGGAAAGTGCTGTCTGTCGCGCAGTCTCAGTCCGTTCGCCGAGCGTTCCTTGGGAGTCAGCGCTCACTTTCGGCCGCCGCTCTGCCCATCATCGCCGCGGAGCTGCAGATCGGTCTCGAAACCCTCGGCACCCGAGCCGGCAGCGCGATGCATGTGATCAAGCGAGGTGAGGAGGGAGAGCGGCCGCCCGGCTGCAGCACCTCAGTCACTCACGCCCGCCCCGCGGCGCCCCGCGCTTCCCGCCCTTCCCGCCGCGGCTTCCCGCCCTGTCAGCGCGCTGGGCCCGCTGAGTACCCGGGTTCGCTTGGCCTTTGTGGTGGCGCGCCCTCCACAGTTACTCCCTTGTGGGCTTGTCCCCGAGCACTGCTGTTCCTAGCCGCCATCCGCAGCTGCTTTTGGCTCCATTTTACAGAAGACGTTTCAGAGACTGACGAAAAGCACTCCCCCACCCCGCCAGTAATTGATGAGGCTAGAGTTGAAACTTATATAGCTGATAACACTTTTGTCAGTCTTTTTTTTTTTTAAATTTCTAAAACAAAAACAGCACTATGTTGATGACCTGGAAATTAAAAAAGAGAAGACGTTGGACACCACAGTCATTTTTCTGGTCTTTTGGGAGGTGGGAGTGTGGTATCTCTCCACCCCTGACTTTTTTTTTTTGGAGGGCTTTTTTTGTGTGTCGTTTGTTTTTTGAGATAGGGTTTCACTATATAGTTAGTGGTGGCTGACCACTTTTGGCTATGTGAACCAGGCTGGCCCTGAATTCACAAAGATCTGCTTGCTTCTGCCTCCTAAATGCTGAGGTGGGTGACTTTTAATCCAATTAAATTGACAAGGTTAGCCACCAAGCCGTCTCTGCAGACCCCAAAGACGATCTCTTAACATTTCTTTTTGGTCAGTTTCAAAAGCTGATTACACTGGATTCTTTCATATTCCCATCTTAGTAACTGCTAGTGCAAACTGTGGTTTGATTCTTCAGATGGCCGCCAAGAGCGAGTTATGTTTGACAAAATTACATCACGAATCCAGAAACTCTGTTATGGACTCAATATGGACTTTGTTGATCCTGTAAGTAAATATAGTGTGTATATTTATATCGTAGATTCTTCCCCTCTTGTGACTTTTTGTGTCTCTTATCTGTAGACCTTCACTAACTATACTTAAGTGTTAAATGTGAATTTGTTGCCCTAAACTCAGATGTGTCCTTTGAGCTTTCACTTTTCAGAGAATTCTGAATGTGGACAGAGGGAGCCGTTAATCTTCCCCTGTGTAGGCACCTCATTTATCCTGTCCTGGTGCCTGTGTTCCTCTCCACTCTGGCCACACATGTATCTCCATCATCTAGTATTAAGAGTGGATGTATCTTATTCTTAACTTTTAAGATGCTCTTAACAATTTTATACGTACATATATAAAATATGTTTTTATTATCTTTTGCCCAGTGTCCTCTTATCTCCTTCCCACTAAACTTCTTCATAAGTCCTTTTAGTACTCTGCGTGTTTGTGTCTGTCTGTGTCCCTGTCTGTCCCCACTCGTTAAAATTAATTAGGGCTACTTGTATGAGCAGGACCCTGGGCTTAATTTACCTGGTTGGGCAAGGGCGACTTACCAGTGATTGCATCGCTGAGGAATTTGACCCCTTCAGCAGCCCTTAGCTGGACAGTGAAGGGAAGGGCCCTGAGTGTCGGTCATCCACTCATGCAATACTTGATGGGCCCAAGTCTTGCAGTTGAGTTCCCAAAGGGACCAGAAGAGGTCACCGGATCCTGTGGAGCTAGAGTATATAGACTGTTGTGTGGGTGTTGGGAACCTACTTCGGGTCCTCTGGAAAAGCAGCGTTCTTTCTTTCTTTTTTTCCTTCCTTCCTTCCTTCCTTCCTTCCTTCCTTCCTTCCTTCCTTCCTTCCTTCCTTTCTAGATATATTTATTTATTATGTATACAGTATTCTGCCTGTATATTTGCCTGCAGGCCAGAAGAGGGCACCGGATCTCATTACAGATGGTTGTTAGCTACAATGTGGTTGCTGGGAATTGAACTCAGGACCTTTGGAAGAGCAGGCAGTGTTCTCCAGCCCCTTTCTTTTCTTCTTTCTTCTGGTTTTTCAAGATGAGATTTCTCTGCATAGCTCTGGCCTTCCTGGAACTCTCTTTGTAGGTCACGCTGGCTTTGAACTTATAGAGATTTACCTGCCTCTGCCCCCACATGCTGAGATTAAAGGTGTGTGCCATCAGTACGCACTCTTAACTGCTGAGCCAATCCTCCAGCCCTCATGAATATATCTTATTCTTGTGAGAGCCACAGTGTGACATTTATGTGATTAAGTACTTGGTAAATGTTTTGTTTTTGGTTTTTTTTTTTTTTTTTTTTTTTTTTTTTTTTTTTTTTTTTTTTTGGTTTTTCGAGACAGGGTTTCTCTGTGGCTTTGGAGCCTGT
This sequence comes from Microtus ochrogaster, assembly GCF_000317375.1. Classification (NCBI taxonomy): domain Eukaryota; kingdom Metazoa; phylum Chordata; class Mammalia; order Rodentia; family Cricetidae; genus Microtus; species Microtus ochrogaster. The sequence continues at coordinate 2,377,104 of NW_004949139.1, forward strand.
CCTGGAACTAGCCCCGTAGACCAGGCTGGTCTCGAACTCACAGAGATCCGCCTGCCTCTGCCTCCCGAGTGCTGGGATTAAAGGCGTGCGCCACCATCGCCCGGCTTGGTAAATGTTTAGTTAGTAGCCAAAGTGAGAAAATAATTTTACATTTTAAAATTTTATAAATCTACATATTTTGAACTTCTAGATAGCAATTAAAATAGTCAAATGTTAATATTGGGATGAATCTGAGACCTCGTCCTATTTCATCTTCTTTGTTTTGTAGATAAGAAAGCGGAGGGGGCTGATTGAATGGTAGTGTAATGAGAACCAGGTAGAGTTTCTTGAATTTTAGACTATTGCCTCATCTAAAAACATATGTCCACATGCAGAGATGGACTAGCTTCCCAGGGTGGATCCTGTTGAAAAAGTCTGGTGGATGCTGTTATATTTGGCACATAGGTGATATGCTATTCCGAGTTCTGATTACTTCAAGAAGCTATATGGACTTCTTTGCTTTCCTGCTTATCTGTTGAGTCAAGAAAGCAATCAGGAGCAAACTGGCTTAACTATGGTTTTTGTTGTTTTGTTTGTTTTTTGGTTTTGGTTTTTAAGACAGAGTTTCTCTGTAGCCTTGGAGCTGTCCTGGAACTAGCTCTTGTAGACCAGGCTGGCTTCGAGCTCACAGAGATCCACCTGCCTCTGCCTCCCGAATGCTGGCATTAAAGGCATGTACCACCACCGCCCGTGTGTTATAAATGCAATCACAGTAACCGCCTACTTCTCTCACATCACTTCTAAAGGAGACCTGCTTTGGCCAGCTTTCCTAGTTAACCTGTTTCTAAAACAGTAAATAAGTAAACACAACTTAAATTTATTTTTCTTTAAAATGTTTGGTGGGCTCTATAAGCATGAGTCCCTGAATTTGGATCTCAACACCTATGTGGAAAAGCCAGGTACAACAGTGTGTGTAATCAGAACTCTGGCACATGCAGAAAGGGTCAGATCTTGGGCTCACATAAAATGGCAAGCTCCAGACTCGGAGACACTATCTGTAAGTAGAAGGTAGTTGTTATAGTGAGGCCTCTATCCATAGACTTTCTATGCTGGCTCCTCTGGCTATGTGTGCTGTATGCTTGTGGGGTTTCTGTTGTGGTTTTTTTTCTTTTTGTAAATTTATACTTACTGCCGTGGGAGAAAATTATAATCAGCTTCAATTAAAACATACTTATAAAAACTATTCTAGTTTCAGGCTAGCCAAGGATAGTAAGAACATGTCTGAAAACAAGAACAAAAAACAAAACACAAAGCTATTCATGTAGTCTAAAGTATGCTTTTGGTATTATTTATCTTTAAAATTTAAATGGTCTTTACTGAACTAAAAACTTCAACTCGGGAGGCAGGGGCAGGTGGATCTCAAGTCGACTCTAGCCTCCACATGCACCTGCGTGGGTAAGTGAGCTTACCCCCATGTGTGCGTGCACATGTCTGTATGCCAACAGTGTATGGTATAGGCGCTGGGGAGATGGCTCCGTTGGTAGTGCTTGCTTTGTAAGCATAAGGACCTGAGTTTGGATCCCCAGCATGCATGGAGAAGTCAGATGTGATGGCGCATGCCTGTGGGAAGGAAGATACGGGGTCTCCCTGAAGTTTACTGGCTGGTGCACTACTCCAGGATCAGTGAGAGTCCCTGTCTCAAAAACGGAAGTGTGTGGGGTGAGGGTTAGAGCCATGGCTGCTCTTCCAGAGGACCTGAGTTCAATTCCCAGCACCCACGTGACAACTCAATTGTGACTTTGGCCCCAGAGTATCTGTCCCATACCTCTTCTGCCATCTGCTGGCATTTTTTTGAAAAGTGACACTAATTCATTTGTATATGTATAGGATACATTTTTGGTAGTTTTGTTGGTTTATGGATTCTTACATTAGGGTAAGGATGAGGAGATTATGTTAAGACTTTGGTTGTCTTAAGTGCTCTTTTAAGGAGGCTCTTGTTTTTTGGGGAAAGCTCAAATAACTGTTGGTTTTATTTTTGTAGGCTCAGATCACCATGAAAGTAATCCAAGGCCTGTACAGCGGAGTCACCACAGTGGAACTGGATACTTTGGCTGCTGAGACAGCCGCAACCTTGACTACAAAGCACCCTGACTATGCTATCTTAGCAGCAAGGATTGCTGTCTCTAACTTGCACAAAGAAACAAAGAAAGTGTTCAGTGGTATGTCTGGAGTAACAGCTGTAGAAAGAGTTTAATATTGTCATAAAATTATAGGAATAATATTACATAAGTTCCAAAGATTGCATCTTATTTTAAAAAGCAGGAACTAGAACTTCCTTCTTCTCCATGTAGCTGACCTGCTGTGTAAAATGTGTGTGTGTGTGTGTGTGTGGTATATGTTGAGACAGGGTCTCTCTGAGCCTAGGGTACCTGCAAACTCAGTTTGTAATCCATGCCAGCCTTGAACTCCTGATTCTCTTGTCTCTATCCCCCACGTGCTGGGTTTATAGGCATATGTCATCATTTTGGCTTGAGTTTCTGTTCTTTTTAATTTATTAAAATTAATTTTTAATTATGTTTGCTTATTTTGTGTGTTTGTGCACATGTGTGGGCAAATGTGTACCACAGCATGCATGTGAAGGTCCAGGGACAACTTGTGGGAGTTGGTCCCTGGGATAGAACTCAGGTCATCGGGTTTGGTGGCAAATCCCTTTACCTGCTGAGCAATCTTGCTGACCTAAGTTTTTGTTCTGAAAAAATTAAAAAAATAAAAAAGTGTCACAAAGTGACGGTAATTTCCTTCTGCACCCTGTTTTTAGCTGTGTGTGAGAGCCATTTAGGAGTTGCTGTTAAGCTATAAGGGCTTATATTCATTATGTTTTAAAGACTGTTTCTTTTATATGTAATGTATTATGCTATAGGAACTCAACAGAGGTATGTTTGTTGAGTATTTTCTCTGCTAGGCACTGAAGTAGGTTGGTATTAAAAAAACAAGAATCGAGAGTCATTATTTTAAAACAGCCATTTAGCGGTTTGACTTCACTTGTTTATTCTGTCTTTCCTCAGATGTGATGGAGGACCTCTACAATTACATAAATCCACACAACGGCAAACATTCTCCCATGGTGGCCAGTTCAACCCTGGATATTGTTATGGCCAATAAGGATGTATGTACAACATTTTTTTTTTCTGGTGGGAATTAATTAATTAATTTAATAATACATTTAAGGCCGGACAGTGGTCGTGCTCACCTTTAATCCCAGTGTTCAGGCCGAGGTAGGTGAATCTCTGAGTTAAAGTCTAGCCTATTCTCTAGAGCGAGTTCTAGGACGGCCAAGGCTACACAGAGAAACCCTGTCTTAAACAGAAGCAAAGCAAAACAAAATGCGTTCATCAAAACATTTGAACACTACAAAAGGTGTATATAAAAACCAATCGTGCTCTAGATCCTGGTTTTCTTTAGTAAAAGCAACTTCATTTAAGCATTTTAAAACATTTCACTGTGTGTGTACTGTATTGGGCTTACTGTTGTTGCTGTTGCTATTTTCACTTAGAACTATAGCTCATAACTGTCAGCGTTTATGAATTTACCTCATCCTGTCATCAGTTGCATAGCATTCCATTTTGTAAATTATTTTGATTGTACCCATGAGAATCCCTCTGTTGATGAAAGTTTATTTTCCATCTTCACTGCAATACGTAAATATCCTGGTATGATAGCCATGTAAGTGTTTTGGTAGAAATCAGTTTTAACGTTAGGTAACAGGGAAATTAGTTTTCTAGTTCTCTAAGTATGTGCTAGCTATTAAGGAGACTTAAAGCAGCCATTTGTATGTTATTTATAAGTCTTTTTCCCCGCCCCCTTTTTCTTTAAGTTTTTTTTGATTTTATTTTTATGTATATAACTGTTTTACTTGCATGTGTTTATGTGCACCATGTGCATGCCTGGTGCCCACAGATGTCAGGAGAGGCTCTCAGATCCCTATGACAACTACAGTTACACATTACCATGTGGGTGCAGGGAAGTGGACCATGCTCCTCCTAACCACAGAGTCCTCTCTAACCTCTCTTCACGATCTGAATTTGGAGCCCTGGTGGACCTGGAACCTGCAGCCGTCCTCTATGCTTCTGCCTTCTGAGTGCTTTTACAGGCCTGAGCCCCCAAACCTGGCCCATTGCATAGTTTTGAAAATAAGTTAAAAACAGGTAACAGTAGCAAAATCTAAGCCTAAAAGTAAATATTAGAAGATAAACAAATACTCATAGTCTCGTACCCCAGTTCTTCACTGATCAGTCTAGCTCATGCCTGGTTTGGATTACAAAATCGCCCTTCAAAGTTTGACAGAAGAAGGAACAGGATTTCAGATAGTATGGCTGATGTGACCACATCTAATTACTTTTATTGTCTTAAAGCGGCTTTATAACCTACCGAACCTCTTTAACAGTGACCAATTTTATAAAATCTTACTGCCACAATAGTAATTTGTTTTTGATCTGTTGAAGAACCATGAATTTTCAAAGCCTATAAACTACTGTGCATTTGTTTGTAATACATATTATTTTGTTCAGTTTAAAGTGGGTTCATTGTCAAAACAAATATTTGGAACTGGAAATGGTGCGTCCTTATGACCCTAGGAGGAAGAGTCAGGACTGTTCCATAGGTCTACTTAGTGAGTCTAGGTTAGTCAGAGGTATGTAGCAAGTTCCTGCTTCAAAAATAAATAAAGGCGGGAGCACACCTTTATTTTATTTTATTTTTTTTTTTTTGGTTTTTCGAGACAGGGTTTCTCTGTAGCTTTGGAGCCTGTCCTGGAACTCCCTTGGTAGACCAGGCTGGCCTCGAACTCACAGAGATCCACCTGCCTCTGCCTCCCGAGTGCTGAGGGAGCACACCTTTAATCCCAGGGAGGGAGAGGCTGGTGGATCTCTGAGTTCAAGGTCAACCTGGTCCACCTAGTGAATTCCAGTACAGCCAGGGTTCCACAGAGAAACCGCGGCTCAGAAAAAAAAAAAAGAAAAAGCAAACAAACAAATTTAAATAAATAAGTATACTCACATGCAATAAAGTTAAAAATGAATTAATATGTGGTACCAGTATTTTACTATTTACTAGTATAGAAAGCCTGTTTAAGGGTGATCATATAGTCACTTTCATGCCCATATTCTTTCAGATTGATACAAACATAAGGGAAATTTGGAAATTAATCACTTAGTGTAAGTTCTCTAGTTTTTAAATAATTATATTTTAAAGTTTTAATTTTTTTGTGGTAAGGATGGAGCCTAGGGTTGTGCATGCTAGTGCCCTGTCACTCAGCCTCTAGCACACTCCTGCGTGCTTGTCTTAAAAAGTCTACTGGGGTTCAGTTCGTATGCTTCCCGCCCCTCTGCCTCTCAGTGTGTGAGATTTGTGTCTGTGAGAGTAGACATAGTGCTATCTCTTTGGTATCCTATATCAGTTTTAGTTCTGGAGTCAGCTAAAAACATTAGAAGTTATGAAAGTAAGTCTTATTATCTTAATTATGGATTCTTTTTGATTTCCTTCAGCGCCTGAATTCTGCCATTATCTATGACCGAGATTTCTCTTATAACTACTTTGGCTTTAAGGTAAGTAAATAATGGGTCTCAAATATGTGAGGATTCTTCCTTGAACCTGGAAGTATAAGGTTTTGTTCATGTTTGATGAAATCAGCATGGATGCACCTGGTTATGGTAGGATTATGGTAGTGGTGAAACTTTAAGCAAAGACAGCTTATTCATTAATAGCTTTCAGACTTTCCAAATATTACTTCTGGGTTATTTTTAAAAATTACTTGGATAATCTGTCACAATTACTTCATATTCTACTTTTTTTTTTTTTTTT
>NW_004949139.1:2383041-2384279 GCF_000317375.1 Microtus ochrogaster
TAGACCAGGCTGGTCTCGAACTCACAGAGATCCACCTGCCTCTGCCTCCCGAGTGCTGGGATTAAAGGCGTGCGCCACCATCGCCCGGCCATATTCTACTATTTTTTGCAATACCTATTGACTCCCTACTCTGAGAAGTGTTTGTGCTTACTAACGTAGTGACTAAGGACAGGGCTGTTTATTTCAGACCAGCTGGGCTCAGCTCTCCCGGTTCTTGTTCATAAGCTGTGCGATCAGCCCCTTAGAATGAGGATAGTGTAAGAGTCAACATGTTTCTTCTGGAGACTGATCATGTTGCTTGGATTAGTGTCTAGTCTCTTAAAAGCACTGCACAGATGTTAGGATGTCTCTGCTGCTGCTGCTGAGCCTATAGCATTGTTGTATGCAAGCAGGCCTTCCCCAGGAGTTTGTATATAGTTTTTGCTGCAGCAGAACAGCTAAGTAAGTGATAATGTTCTAGACTGCAGGTAGAAATGGTAAATGTTGTTTTTTTTTATTTAAAATGATAAGTTTGAGAGATTTCATCAGATCACCTTACTATAAATTGTATATCTGCTATGTATTTTAAAACTTGAGAATTATTTGTTGACTTTGCTCTTCTAGACACTGGAGCGATCCTATTTACTGAAGATCAATGGAAAAGGTAAGAAATGAAAATGTATGGTAGCTTTTCTGTTCATTACGTTGAATGTAGGGCTTTGCACTATTAGCCTTAACATTTCTATTTAGAATCAAAATAACATTTTACAACATTTATACCTTTGGGACTGTAGAAATGACTCAGCAGTTAAGACCTGGGTGCTCACAACTGTCTGTAATGGCAGCTGTAGGGGATTCAGTGCCCTCTTCTGGTCTCTGGGCACCAGGCGTGCACATGGTACATAGTCATTCATATGCAAACAAAACATTTAAAAATTATTACATTTATTTATTTGTGTGCATAGGTATGGGAAGGGAGAGATATGTACTTGTGCCATAATGTACATATGGAAGTTGGAGGCCAACTGAGAAGAATTGGTTCTTCCCTTCCACAGTGTGGGACCCAGTTCTTAGCCTTAGTGTTGTTCTTTTTAAAAATGCTGCAAGATCCCCAGCGGCAGTAGGCAGCAGAAATGCTGTAGGTCCCAAATGGTGGCGGCAGACCATGTAGTGGCAGGCAGCGGGCTCTGGGAGCAGCCAGTCCCAGGCAGAAATGGCTGCTGGTCCCAGAGCAATGGCTGGTTCCAGGCAGGGAGACA
>NW_004949139.1:2384579-2390302 GCF_000317375.1 Microtus ochrogaster
AAGCACAACATTCAGCAACAGTACTTTTACCTCCTGAGCCACTTTGCAGCCTTCCAAATAACCTTTTTGTTGTTTTATTGTAAAGAATAGAAACTTTTTTAGCTCATGGTTCTGGGGATTCTCACATGGTAAGGGCAACAAAATATCTCTAAATGACATTTAAACTTTGGTTTATTATGAATTGTGTTGCTTGTTTGTTAAGTTTTTTGCTTGGGTATGTTTGAGCCTAGTTATTCTGACATGTCCCATTATCTGAAAATTTCTATCTTCTTTCAGTGGCTGAAAGACCACAGCATATGTTGATGAGGGTATCTGTGGGGATTCACAAAGAAGATATCGATGCTGCAATTGAAACCTACAACCTGCTTTCTGAGAAGTGGTTTACTCATGCCTCTCCTACTCTCTTCAACGCTGGGACCAACCGTCCACAGCTGTCCAGGCACGTATCAGCTAAAGCTATGTTTCACTGCTGCTGTTTTTTAAAGGTTTTTTTTTTTTTTTTTTTTTTACGATACTGTTTTTGTCTGTCTGTATGTATGTGCACCATGTGTGTGCCTGTTGCCTGTGATCAGAAAGGGCATTGATCCCTGGAACTGGAGTTAGATAGTTCTGAGCTGTCATGTGGGTGCTAGGTAGGGATTGAACCCGGGTCATCTGAACGAACAGCCAGTGTTCTTAACCACCAAGCCATCTCTATGGCCCTTAAACTGCTTTTATAAATCGTTTGACTAGGGAAATAAGAAAAAGGTGGTTCCTTACATTAAAAATAAACAAAAACTTCAATTATTGCCTACTCTGATGAATGAAATAATTTGCATTTGGAACAATCTCTGACTTAGGTAAATAAGTTGGAAGAGGACAAGTGCTGTTAGTGAGAACGTCACAGACTGGGGTGGTGGCTCTGCACCTGAGTGTTTTAGGTGCCATCGAACAGAATGTTTTTGATTGGGAATTGTATGTCATTTGTATTTCAAGAAAGTAGTTTTTAAGTAAAAAATAGGCCATAGTTTAGTGGTAGATCATGTGCTTAGCATGCACAAGACCTTTGGGTTAAGAGTTTTCAGAACTGTTAAAATGATTAGTAAGTATCTGGAGCTTGTTAAGAAATTCCTGCAGTAATTTATTTTAAAAATTGTAAAAGGATCAATGAGGTGAAAGTAGAGGTTGGGAAAGGCACATTCCTAAGATACATGGGGATTAAACTGATGTAGAGGTTGGGAAAGGCACATTCCTAAAATACATGGGGATTAAACTGATGTAGAGGTTGGAAAAGGCACATTCCTAAAGTACGTGGGAATTAAACTGATGGGATTTGTGTTCTTCTGAATCTGGGTTAAGGACAGTTCCTGAGTTGATGGGCAGATAACAGGATTACTGGTGATGCCCTTGACTGTGGAAGGGATCACAGTTAAAGTGTCTGGAGTAAGTAAGAGAAAAAACCCTCTGTGTCTTAGGGATGAAGAATATGCCAGTGTCTGTATACACACCTCATTGCACTAACATTTATGTACTTCATTGTTGTTTTAGAATAAAATTCTAAAAATTGCTGTTGAAAATAACCTTAATTTGGTAAAAGATAACCATTAAGAATTTAGATCTGGGCTTGAAGAGATGGCTCAGAGGTTAATAGCACTTGTGGCTCTAGTTGTAGACCTGCTTTTGATCTCCAGTACCCATATGGTGGCTTGTAACTGTCTATAACTCAGTTCCACAGGACCTGACACCTAACCAGGCGTGCGTGTGGTACACATACACATACAAGCAAAATACTCATTCATACACATAAAATAAAATAAATCTAAAAGTAAAACAATACCCTTGTCTCTATAACTATTTTTAGTGTGGTAGTGGAGGCCTGAGCTAGCATTGTAAGATAAGAAAAAGAAATAATTGAAAATGGAAGAATAAGATACAGATATGATTTTTACATAAAGAATTCAAAAGTACCTGTGGACAAATTATTAAAATTAGAGATTTCAGCAAAATACTTTAATATAATTCAGTGTAAACAAATTAGTTTTTTTTTAAAAAAATATTTATTTATTTATTTATTATGTATACAATATTCTGTCTGCCTGTATGCCTGCAGGCCAGAAGAAGGCACCAGACCCCATTACAGATGGTTGTGAGCCACCATGTGGTTGATGGGAATTGAACTCAGGACCTTTGGAAGAGCAAGCAATGCTCTTAACCTCTGAGCTATCTCTCCAGCCCAACAAATTAGTTTTTATTCTGAGCTGTAGCATTTGGAAAATTTAAGATTTGCTGTTAAGAGCCAGGCATGATGGGTGTGCTTGTGATCTCAGGGTAAACACAGAATTGTCATTTGGGGTCAGTCTGCTCTACATAGCAAATTGACAGCCAGCCATCCTGAGCTGTACAGGGAGACCCTGCCTCCAAACATCAAGGGTTGGGGCTGTAGCTCAGTCGTAGAGTGCTTGCTAGCATGTGTAAGGTCTTGAGTTTGAGTCCTAGCACTCAATTGTTCGAGAATTTTCTTAGCAACAATGGTAGTACTAAGGTAGAAGGATGAGAATTCAGTGTCAGCCTGGGCTGTGTAGCAGTACCCTTTTAAGAGAGTAGGTAAATAAATAAATGGAGGGAGGAAAGAATATAACAGTTTTTAGAAGAGCAACAAGTGAACGTATGGGATACTCAAACAACGGATTGCTTTACAAACAGGAAAATAAACCTACATGTATTGTAGGAATGAATTGCTATAACATTGAGTTAAGGGATAACTTCAGAAGGATAACTAATTACAGGAATTGAAATTGGGTTCTCTGTGGCATCTTATTTCTTGAGGTAGGTGCCTTGCAGATGCATGTGTATAATCTTTTTGAATACCTGAGTATTTTATAGAAAGTCAGTGACTAGAATCTATTTGAGTATTTTAACACTCAGGGTGGTGAAGGAAGTGTGATGAGATGGACCCTGAGTTCAGGTAGAGGAGCCATCTCTAAAGAAAGACTATGTTTTTAATGTACATGTTAAATAATTGACTGATCATTAGGTGTTCAGAAATACTTCAGTTGTAGGGCCAGACATGGTGGTGCACACCTTTAATCTTAGCACTCTGGGGGCAGGGACAGGCAGAGCTCTGAGTCTGAGGCCAGCCTGATCTACATAATGAGTTTTAGGACAGCCAGGACTATGTAGAGAGACCGTGTCTCAAAAACAACAATAACAAAAAACCTTCATTTTTTTCCTGGTGGTTTACTAACAATTAGGAAAGTCTAGTTTATGTGTAAGAATTTGTTTGAGAAAATTCTGACACATAAGTGTAGTCTGGTAAAAATCAGACTGATATTTTTTAGGCTTACCTATAAAACTTTCTTCTGGGCTTAATGTCTAAGTTAGGTAGCAAGATTAGTTTAAAATAATAGAATATATTGGTGTTTTATATTCTTGTGAAAACATTTCGGAGCTTTATAGGTTTCACCTCATTTGGTTTGAGTGTCCAGATTGTGTAGCCACTTGCGTGACTAACTGATGGCCTTGCTTGAGTTGTCCTTTTTCTCCTGACAGCTGTTTCCTTTTGAGTATGAAAGATGACAGCATTGAAGGAATTTATGATACTCTGAAGCAGTGTGCCTTGATTTCTAAGTCTGCTGGGGGAATTGGTGTTGCTGTGAGTTGTATTCGGGCTACTGGCAGCTACATTGCTGGGGTAAGTTTTTAGTTGTATGACCTAAAGCCAGTCATGGGCATGATAATGCTAGTGTTGGGCAGGCATCGGTTTCTGTTAATTAACACCTAGTTGTGAGTGGCAGAGTCATTTTACTTCTCGGTTTGTCATTGGAGGTTTAGGCTGTGTGAGATAGTCTCTAGGATATCCTCCCCCCCCCCCCAGCCGCCGCCAGGGTTTTTCTGTGGCTTTGGTGCCCGTCCTGGAACTAGCTCTTGTAGACCAGGCTGGCCTTGAACTCACAGAGATCTGCCTGCCTCTGCCTCTGCCTCTCAAGTGCTGGGATTAAAGACCTGTACACCGCCTGGCTCTCTAGAGTATTTTTTTTTAGCTCAGATTTTAGAATTATGTTTTTTTTTTGTTTTGTTTTGTTTTTTAAAGCAACAGTAATTGCAGCCGTCCTTTATGTGGCATTGGTTTTTGGAGACACGGTTTCTCTGTGTAGTTTTGGAGCCTGTCCTGGAGCTTACTCCGTAGACCAGGTTGTCCTTGAACTCACAGAGATCCACCTGCCTCCGCCTCCTGAGTGCTGGGATTAAAGGTGTGTGCCAAGTTGTTTTGAATTCTTTAGTGGGGAAAATGCTATCATTGTATGTGTTTTCTTTATGTTTCTTTCTTTTAAGGTACTCAAATATTAGATATTTTTATCTAATGACTTAAATTTAAGCACTTAAATTTCATTACCTTGGTTTTGGAATTTTTTGACTTACTCTATCTCATTCTATATTAGGGTTGTGTTAAAGCAGCTGAACATATAACTTAGTGATTTTGTATTGATTCTTCTGTTAGGCATTATGTTTTCATTGCTCAGGTGTGGATGGAGAGCAGGTAAACCTCATAGGTGGCTGCTTAGAAATCAGTCGCTGCTTGAACTGAAGATCCGGAGCTGCTTTTTACTTTGAACTGTTTGGGGTTTTTTTCCTTGTAGAGCCCTTTGTCTCATCCAGATGCCTTTATTCTTGACCTTTCTTTCAGACTAATGGCAATTCGAATGGCCTTGTACCGATGCTGAGAGTATATAATAACACAGCTCGATATGTGGATCAAGGCGGAAACAAGGTATGCTTTGTTACTGGCAAGTGCTGGAGATCAGAACTGAAAGTCTTTAGCTGTGAAAGTTGGTTCGGTCATATATTGTTTTACTTTGTTTTTAAAGATTTATTCTTTATGTGATTAGCATGTGTATATCTCTGTGAGCATGTACAAGTGGGTACTCATGGAGTCCAGAAGAGGGCATTGGATCCTTGGGGCTGGAGCTCTAGGTGGTTGTGAACCAACCAGTGTGTGTGCGGAGAACTGAGCTCGAATCTCTCCAGTGCTCCCCCCTCCCCCCAATTTTCTAAATACCATGCCTTCTTTTTAAAAGGCAGAATCTTATTTTGTAACCTTAAGCTGACCTCACTCAGACTTGCTGTGTAGTCTAGATTGGTCTTGAATATTGTGTGATTTTTTTTTTTTTTTTTTACTTAATAAAATTAAAGAGACATAGTTGCTTGCTTAATATGTAGTTGAATGGATTTTAATGAAAGTTCATCTAGAATAACTGCCATACACAGTTAAGATACAGGGCACTTTGAGTACCCCAGAATGTTTGCTAATGTACTTTTGCATTCAGTCATTGCTAATAGTCTCACCCACACATACTTGATCCCTGGCTGTTTTATCTTTTTATCTAATGAACTTTGACAACTTTCATAAGGTAGATCACCATTTTTTGTTTGTTTGTTTGAGGTGTTCTCGTGTAGCCCTGGCTGGCCCTTAGTTCCTGATTCTCTTTCCTTTCTCTCCCAAGTGCTGAGGTTACAAGTATGTGTCACCCAGCTGCTTGGTCTTTCTCCTTAGCTAAGAGCACTTGTTATATTGCTAAAGTTAAAGCAACTTGTCGTGGCCTTCATGTACTGGTCATGGTGTGAAGGGCTCTGCGTGCAGTGAGGAGAGCCTGTGCTTCACTGATGTGAAGTGCTCTGTGCTGCAGTGAGGAGAGCCTGCACTTCACTGGTGTGAAGGGCTCTGTGCTGCAGTGAGGAGAGCCTGC